>NW_016163786.1:0-9015 GCF_001687245.7 Rhagoletis zephyria | reverse complement strand
ATTTCGGTGTAGAGTGAAACCAATATGTAAGCTTCACCAATTTTTTTATACTTCGCAAATTTTCGCCATTTGTTAATCCCAAGCGGAGACAGATCTTTCCACCGTGCTCGTTCAAAGGTTCTTTTTGACGGCATATCTTCACCCACACATACAAGTGTATACATACATGTGACTTGTTCAAGCGAGCGCTATCGGTGAATTTTTATACTCTGTTATTATAAAGCTCGTCGAAACAGGCAATCTATATTGTTCGCTATATATCGCTATAGATTTGAGTAGCTTCTCACCTTTCTTCTTTAACTGTCAACATTTTGCGCTACAAAAGAGAAGATGGGCATATTAAGAGACTGGTAGAGTGTTGATTTTGGTTCGTTCCAAAGAATATGCTTTCCAATTGCCTATCGAATCTTATATAGCACCTCTTGGCAAGAGTTATTCTTCGTTTGAAGTCCAAATTGACATTATTGGGTGTGTTAAGGCTGGGTTATAGCTAGACAAAGTCCTTCGCTAATTGAAAGAACATCTATATTTAACTGCCAAAAGTTATAAAAGTGTTACCGCGAGACTAACCTCTTTTCCTTTTTTCCAAGCTGGGAAATGCTGCCCTTGCTACTGTCATTCAGATTTCCTTCTCATATTGCCAGATTGAAGACGTCAAACTCAATCGCCTTGTCTTAAACCTTTGAAGCAACAGTATCGTCTCCTTGCCTTATCCACAATATACAGATGGCTTATCCTGCGGTAAGTGGCGAAAACAGCTCTTCGAGGCATGTCTTTTTCAAATCAAATTGCGTCTAGCCAGTTCCTCGCTGCTTTCCGTCGGATCTAGAAGCCTTGTTTGTCTAGAGGGGTGGGACATGAACCGTTCATATATTAAAATTTTTTAGCTTCGATTCTCGTTTTTGATTGTTTTTCGATTACCCTTCGTCCGCGATCACTGTAGCTAAGTGTTCAGAGGTGCACACTGCCACTCCGTAGGACCTAGGCTCGATCGCTGGTTCAAGCAACACCTCGCCTTGTGTAGGCGCCAAAATATATATTAACATTAAGGATATTCACAAATATAGAGTATTCTTATAACCAGAAGCTGCTGTAAGTACAAGTACTTGTTTGTACATTGGTAATGATGCCTCGAATTTGTGATAAACGATGTACAGGCAATCTGTTTGAGTATGTATGTACATTAGGGTGGTCTTTATATGTAGGAGGCAAATTTTTACATCAGATTTCGTAAGCCTAAACCCCTACATCGATGATACTATAGTCGAAGGTATCACATATAAATTTTGGTCCGGATTGAAGTTGGTTAAGGAGTGTCGCTCAGGGGGCAAATTGGATATTACCCTATGAAGGCGTCTTAACCGACTGGAATCGGAACTAAAATTTATATGTGATATCCTCGACGTTAGTGGTATCAATTTTGGGCATTAAATGAAAAAAAATATTTGAAATTTTTCGAGTCCTTAGAGGCATCTGGTCTTTGACCCTTTTGAGACTCGCTTTAACCGACTCAAACCGGGACCAACATTTATATGTGATATCTGTGATAGTGATATTACCGATTGAGGGGGTGAGACATAAAAAATCCTTCGTTGGATTTTTAAGGACCACCCTAATGTATATACATATGTATGTAGTTCTGATAAGCGTGCGTAGGTTAAGTGGATGAGTTAAAATCTTCTACAAATACACTTTAAAAATAATCGCCATAAAACGAAAGTACTTTTTAAGTGATATTTTAATGCGTTTATGGTTCAACAAATGTCCACAACATAAATAAGAATTCAATTTTATTACATACCCATAAGTTGAAAAGAAAAATCTCTACGTTCAAGAGATTTCGATTAGAAAGTTTAACCATTTACATATGTATATATTCAATTTAATCGTACATTTATGTATATGGTTGGACGTCTAGACGTCATCTCATTAATATTTTGTGACTGAAATAAAAGTATGTTTTTCAGCAATGATCGTAAAAAGCAATAACTATAACGAATTTTATTGTTTTATTAGTGTAAACAAAGCATGTAAATAGTCCCATCGGACAGCAGGTCAATACATACTTGTAATCAGCCACAAGCGAGTATTTCAAGTGCACACAGATCTGTCATAAATTCGTCCATTTGGGAGTTATCTGTCTAAAATTTCTAATATCTACCGCTTTTTATATTCGAATTATGATTTATGTTGCACTTGAAATGATTAGCAAAGTTAAACAAGTGCAGCTCGCCAATGCAGCATTTTCAAAAAAAAAAAAAACGAATAGTTGAAGGACAGCAACACTGCATACATTTTCTTAAACTTTCATTCAAAGTGATGCGATATTTTGAACTCATTCAAACTCGCTGAGCACAAAAAGTGGTTTTGAATCGAATTAATCATCAAAGCGTGAAATGCAGATCGAAAATAAATAGCTTACAAACAGCAAGCCGCTCAAAAGAACTCACAATTTTACAAGTCATTTAACATTTTCTGCCTTGGCTGCTGGCTGGTGTAACTTTTCCTCTTCACCCTCCTCCTGTTATTGACAACTGCCTCAACAAGTGGACGACGCTTGTTCATCGCTTACCTCGGATATCTTTTGTAAGTTGCTCCTATTGTATGTATGTATGTATGTAAATAATGAGAGGATAAAAACTTGTTGAACTCGATCTGCTGATCTTCATTTTCTCTAACTTTTATGCGACTGCCACTTGTAAAGATAATTTTTCATACATAGCACTTCAATACGGAGCGAGCGGCGTATGTCTGAAAGAGCTCGATTTCAATATCGTATTAATTGCATAAACTCGTAAAAGTGTAATAATGACAAAGTTGATGATCGCGCTGCTGCTGCTGATGCTGCTGCCGTCTCCGATCCTCGTGAATTTATGGCGTACCTGTTGAGCTGTTGAGGGTGTTGGCGATCGCGTTGAGTTGATATGGTTCAATGCGATTCGTTTCGATCTTTGTCGATTTGATCGTGTATCGCTTGTTGATCTTGTAATTGCTGTTACTTGTCAAATTTCGTACGATCACGTTGGGACTGTGTTGTACGTTGAAAGCGCAAGCGTGAATTTTTTGAAATTGATTAATGAATTTCACTTGTCACATTTCTTTATGAAATACTTATTTACAATTGTGCATTTTAACTGATTTATTGTGTCAAAGTTCTTTTTCACATTTGATTCTTACTTTTTTTTCGGGCACAAATTTATTGATCCGCATGATTGAAGTTACTTATATACACAACGAACTTGTTTATGAAAGTAGTATTATGAAAAATGCATATGCACTTGGAGATGTTTGTATTTTTGTTATCACGATGAAGTGATATGCTATACTTGTTTTAAGTCTAAAGTAACCACTAATCGCGACCCTCGAAGCGCTTCCAGACCTCCCTCTTCCCCTTCTTACCCTACAGAGCCAACTTGGATAAGGTACAACGAAAACCTCGGAGCCACAGCCAAATTTGGTATTTTGATGGCTCCAAGACGTCGGAGCAGGAATTTATGGCATACAACCCAGAGGCACATTTTCACTAGAAAGGGGTGAGTTAACTCTGTCTTCCGGGCCGCGGTGCATGCTTTTCGAAAAGTTCTCTAGCAATACGTGTATCAAAGAAGACAGTCACCAAATAGAGGTCTGCTACAAAAGATTGTTCTCGCTAACTAGGTGACCTGCTTTCTCCTCTATATCTAAACTAATCTTATCTAATTTAATCTGAGCTAATCTAATCTGATTTAAAATAACCCCTAAATACTTTACCCTTAGAGAAATTTTTATAGCAACGGCCCGGATCATAGGTAAAGCCAAATCACCAATCCTCCTTATTCTAAGAAATAAAACCCCTAAACTTTTTCGAGGATCGATGGACAGACTTCTTCCTACACATTAAGCGTCAATTGAGTTACTGCAACTTGTATTTTAAGACAAGCTTCTTTTAATAATGAATCCATTGGAAATGGAACAACATAATCGTCGCGCGCCTGCAGTAAACATAAGTCCGATTTAGGGTGTTCAAGAGGGAGTCCATATACACAAAAATTGGCGTTGGGAAGTAGTCTTGAAGACAACTCCACGATGCCAATATCTAGAGTATTGTTAAGGCCATTTAAGTAAGCATAATCGCCAGCTTTGTCAAAAGGTAGCACAAAGATCCCAGTGAGCACCTCTGGCGAAACGCCCCTTCAATCCCACTTATTTAGTTTTGCCGAGCACTTTCAGAAGATTTGTTCCGTTTATAGGCATGTTGCGGAGCTGGCAGAGGGAGCTGTGACAGTGCCGTTTAAGCATTTGCGTACCAACAACTTTTGTGAGCATCCCTAGCAGTCACACTTGAGGGCCGAAAATTTTGTTTATACTAGTCTCGAAGAAAGCGGAAAAGCAGTCCTTGAGTAAATCTTTCCGAATTTAAACTATTGGCTACTCCAGTTCAGTTTTAAGAATATTGAGCAACACTAAACGCTGGGCCATGAACAATTTCTGAGCAATTACTTAAATATATAAAATACAATAGTAGCCACCGGTGTGTTGCACTTGCACTCGCAACACTTGCACCGACTGACCAGCAAGCAACTTGTGCCACACACAACAACATGCAACAACATGCAACCAGCGATCATAAGTTTTTGCGATAGCGATAAAACCGAACATGAGTTTCTACTTAAACAGTTTGCAACATGGCCACACGGATAAGGCAAATCCGAGGGAGGAAGGGAAGCCCTCTTAACCATGCTGAGTTGGAGATAAATTGTGGAAAGCTGCGAAAAAAAGCTCGACGGTTGATTGCAGCTAAAAATTGGCACGCAATCATATCGATATACATGCACATTAGGGTGGTCCAACAGTTCATGTGAAAAAGTAAAGCCGGAATTTTAATGCTCTCACTCCCTAGGATTGTTCTTTTATTTTCAAATAAAAAAATATTAAGAGGTCGCTCAAAGCGCTCAAAACGTTCGATTTTCCAATTCTTTCAATCAATACTTTCGATCGGAAAACTTCGTTTCTCATCAGGAAACAATCCAATAACAGTACCCAATTGTTTATTTAACCATTTTCTATTGTTAAATTTTTTTTTATAGGACACCTAAAATCCTCAAAAAATGCGATGAGGGTCCCATTGAGGTTAATAATAGAAAGTGGTTAAATGAACAATTGGGTATTGTTATCAGAAGTCTCCCCAAGAGTAACGAAGTTTCCGGATCGAAAAATATTGATTTTCAAGAATTCCATACCATTTCTACGAAAACTAGTTTTTTCCCATATCAAATACATGGAAAACTTTGAGCGCTTTGCGTGACCTCTAAATATTTTTCGATTTGAAAATAAATTAACAGGAGTATAATTTTTATCACTATCTATAGAACAATCCTATGGGGTGAAAGCATTAAAATTCCAACTTTACTTTTTTTTGTACCACCCTAATGTACATCCAGTCATAAGTAGAATGCACAAAAAGGTTTGAGAGAAGATTGTTAAAGGTAAAGGTCGGTAGCACACACACACTTTTTTGTAATTTACACATCCATTCATTCATTCATCCACCGACATGGGATTTGTTCCACTTCTTTTTCCGTTGAATTTCGGTTAACCAAAAAAGAAGAAAGTTAATCAATTGTCGCCACCGCTGCAACATCGCGGTGACCGGTGACAGTGGCCGGCCCCAATTTTGTCAATCTAAATACTTGACAAAAGCGCAGAATTCGAAATGTTTTTGCTGACGCCGTTGATGGTTTTCATTTGTTGAGCGGCAATCACAGAAAGTTGGTGAAGAGAAGATGGCGGCGATGTTGTGGCTATAATTTTTAATTACAAAATACCACAAATGCACAAATCATCATGTAAAATTTCGAATGATTAAACAGATTGTTTACTCTTTGGTTTATTTAAATTTTGTTCACACGTGACAAGGCAAAATCGATCTCAATTTGCTTGGAAAGCAATGTCAAAGGCACTGTACGTTCAATCCTACACACGCATTTGAGATGGTATACCACGCTTTGTGGCGTAGATGAAAAGGGGAATATGAAATGAAAAATAGGTTCTCAGACCCCTTTGAAATAATTTCAATCAGAAACGATATTTTTTGCTAAAAATGCCGCAGAGTCCGATACTAAGCCCGCCAAATCTTTATAAGCGGTGCTAAGGTCCGCTTTGCCAGCAAAGTAGAGGACTGCTAAGGGTTTAGTGGTATTCAAGAGAAGAAATTCATCACACCTGTTCGAATCTAGACAGACTATTATTGTGTCAACTTTTTCTGTAAGGTTTCCGAAAAATTGTATCTAAAATATTTTTGGGTCAGATGAACGCCCATGGAGCAGGCCATCTGCATACATACCTTCTAGCTGAGATAAATGTTGCCATATTCACAGTTTTTTAATTACCTGCTGGTAAAAATTGCAATATTTTAGATTTGAATGATCAGATTTTTTAGAAGCTTATTTTTAAGAGAATGGATCTTTAATAAAAAATTTACTTCCAAAGGTTTGCCTTATTATTTGTTATCTTATGAATGTATGTATATTTGGGCGAATTAATTTAATTTCGAAAAAAGTCTAGGTCATATTCGAATTCTACGTTCGATTCTAAGAAAAATTTATGAATGAACTATATACCAAAAATGACGTTTGACCCTACCAATTTTTTAAAGAAAAATCAGTATATTGTAATTTTTTTCTGAACGAAACTAATTTTTCATTCACAAAATTTTGTGTTTTCTTCATATTTAAGGAACTGCTTCACGAAACTGAGAAAATAGAAAATTATGCACAAAATTTTTTTGGTACAATGGAAAAGAAATTTCGACCAAGACAGATGCTATATAGATACTGCTTTTCAAACATCAATTTTGGAATATATTTGGTTCGTCATTTTTGCTTAGAATTAATCGTAGAATTTGAATTTTCTATACAATTTCTTCGAAAATTTTGCTCCGAACAACTTACCCCACCCTAATGTATATATTTACCATATAGTCTGTAAGCTTCTTGTTTCTTGTGTAATAAATATATAAATAAAAATTTCTTAGTTTTTGAAGTTTACAGTTTTTTTTCGGTTTTTGAAAAAAAAATCTGGCAACACTGTCTGAGAAAAATATGCTTTTTGCTGGAAGCAGTTTGTTTTTTGGTTTCATCTAATGATGTGCATATTTTTTTCTGTGTGTATCTACTTGCTTTGATTCAAGCAAAAAGCAAAATTTCAATCAACAACTTAAAACCTTGTTGTCATTTTGACACTTAAAATGATATTACCAGCCTAAGAAAATGTTTCAATAAAAGCCACATACCCATCTATCTACTCGCAGACCAGACCGCAAAGTCTTTTTTTTTTATTTCAACAACAATAATAACACCAAATATTTAGGAATGATGACAAACACATATCACTGCTTTCTTGTCATTGTNAAATCTTTTTAAGCACTTTAAATGATGTACGCATGTAAATGAATTCAAAACAATAAATTTACATGATTACATTTGGAATCTGGTATTGCGCTCATTACGCTACCGAAGTGGTGGTAGCGTTTTTTTTTATTGGTAAAAAGACACTCACTCAGTTGGCATAACAAAAATATCAAACTGATTGGTGAACTAGTTTTTGAGTTAGTGGTAATGTTTTTCTTAGGATATTTTCTTAAGTGGCGGAGTAATGATGGAGTGTTGGCTCCTTAGCAGGCGAAAGTGTTGGATAGCTTTGGGGTTTTACTGGTTATGTGGAGCGAATGGAGAAGTGCTTTGTCATTGAATGCTGAGTAGCGAGTTTTTTTTTAGATGGACAGAAGATATGTTTGTATACTGAAGAATGTACTCGTACATACATGTGTATACGCTGAATATTTAAATACAAGCACATACATACGTATATGTATGTTTTCATGGAGTAGTATTTATTAATAAAGATCATTTACACAAGTTAGGTTTTGTTATTGTTTCTCTTAAAGCAACAACCAAACAGCAATTACTTCTACTACTTAAAGGCAAATGTTTACGTTTTGAAATAAAAATGTGTCGATTTGTTTGTGTTTTTATGCGAGTTTTCCTAGAGGTGCGTTCTTCCACTCGGTTGGCCCCAGCTTGAATTTTTCCTCCGAGCAAAGTTAAAAAGAATTTTTTGGACCCTTGGCGGATAATAGCAAACCTACGAAAGTTTTTATGTTGTCCTCATAAAAGTCCGTTTGCCACCCGGAATCGACATGGAGGTACTGCTGGTGTTTGACTGCAACCAGACCAATGATGCTCAATGATCCAGACACATCACAAATCGGAGGAGTACTTTGGCCAAACACATAACAAAAATGTGATAAACAGTGTCTCCTCTGCATCAGTGCGATATATATAGTGCTTATCATAACTATACGACACTCACATATGCAATCTAATTTATGGTTTCTTAGTGAACTTAATATGAGCACTGATAAACACAAGTAAAGATATACCCACAACTGTATATGTATATATGTATGTAAATGTCCCGCAGTCTGCTGTCAAAAAGTTCATAAAATTTCAGCAAGACCATTTCACACATTTTGTGTGTCTAAATTTGACAGAGATTTTGTCAGCTATCAAAAAGCATTTTAAAATTTGTAAACAATCACTAAGCAACTTGGAAACAATGCAGAATGCCCTGTTAATTTTACAAACTTAAAGCAAACGTCACTTACACGCAGCTATCGCCACTCTCCCCGCCCTGCACTGGCAAATATGAACTTTGCTTCAGGCACTCGAAACACCATAAAGTTGGCCACAAGTAGCAATGTTTCTGGTCAACCGACTCGGACATAACCCTTACAGCAGCAGCAGCAGTGGCAGTGGCAGTAGTAACAGCAGCAGCGACAACAAATGTCTTGTCGGGTGGCTAACCGCCAAATGCCAACGGCCAAGAGTCAGCCACTGTGCCACCCACACATTTGGCTGCTCATTGAGACTACGCTTTTGGTCGGTCAGCTCGTTTAGAGAACTGCTGGCGCCTCGGGTGTTTTTTTGCATTTAATGACAGGCGCCCAGTGGGTGGTCACGGTCTTCTTGGACACTG
>NW_016163785.1:28819-34769 GCF_001687245.7 Rhagoletis zephyria | reverse complement strand
ACTATGCCTCATGAGCGTTCATGAAAACTCTTTACCGAAAACCGCGAACGCCCCTTTTACATCAGATCCTGGCTACGCCCCTGACTTCTGCGGTGGCGGTACCTAATGAGCGGGAAATGTGGTTCCACTGCTCGCGAATGTTGGTATGATGAGGAGTGCTCTTAGAAAGCAGGTGTGCGCCGTTGTGTGTGTAGCCGAGGCGTCAAGGGAGCGAACTTCCACCCGTCTGGACCAAGACTGAGTAACATATAAAACAAGTAAGAGCAGCGCTATCTTCGGCTATGCCGAAAGCTTCATTCCATCCATGCACATCTGTCAATTTTACATTAATAGATACTGCATTTGAAAAACACATATATTCACAGCATACATACATAGAGAGGCGAGTTACATACATATATAAAAAAATCATATCTAAACAATCAGAGGTATGGAATATATACCTCATATAGCACTAATCTAAATGATTTTCACTGCTGATGTTATGAGGCCCTATGAACCTTGTAATTAAGAGGAAAAATTTTTATATTCATCAGGGACGAATTTGGCCGGAAAGCGTTAAGTCAGAAAGCCAATTTTCAATCTCTAATTGCGGATAATATTACGATCTTAATTTGCATATGTGTATATACATACACATAAGAGCCAAAATGTTCTAATATAACGGGGACGTGGCAGGAAGAAAATCATTTTTTACATATTTGCAGAAAAAAGGAAAAACAATACAAAATGTTAAAGAAAACGAATCCCTACTTACTAAGAGCCAGTTTTTCACGACGCCCGATCTGGCTGGTTTAAACTAAGATCAGCGAATCAAATGTCAGCCAGCTGTTCAATTTAAACTCAGTTTACTTAATCTAAGTTTAAACTGGCACTGAAAAACTGACCCTAAAAGGAATACATAATAACCACATTTAGTTACTGATACGCATAGGTGAACTTTTTTAAATGGGCATCAAAGAATCTGAAAGAATTTCAATAGCATGTGTATAGTAAATATAATGCGTAAAAAAATACATTTTTAGATTTATTAAATTTTCACTATGCTACTACTCGCTTTTGAGGGCTAAGACGTATACATTTTTATGCAGTAGTAATGAAATAGCTTTTACATATCTGTTTGAGTTACGCAAGTTACATTTAGCTAATAAATTTGAATTGTATGCAAGCAAATAAATAAATTTCTCATTTAGATAAGGAGTGCTTCAAAAATATATGTTTGCATGGCATTGCGGTTGATATGTAAAACACAAATACAGCAGTAACGGCTATCAAGGAAAGCAAAACAGCATTTAACCACCCGCTGGGTCAAATTTACTTATGCTGAAAACCCCATGTATGTCATGTAATTTGACCATACGCTGAAAGAAACTTACACGTTTGCATACAAAAACACAAAGAGTGAGATTGAGTCTCGTGTATGCAGCCCAGAAAATGGCCAAAAATTATAAATGACCTACAGTTGGTAAGTGGGACGAAAATTAATTAAAATATAATGAGCGTTACGCACGCACTGGAGAAAGAGGTGGAGGGAGCTGGTGGTGGGTGGTTTAAGGCAAATTCGATTTTCTTGCTTTTCACAGCAACCAAATAGACTTGAAAATTAGCCATATTTTTCTGGGCATGTAGGCTATTTGACTATTCGAAAAAATAACGCTCATATGCTGGAAGAACGTCGAAATAATTTTTAAGTCAAGTGGGCGGCAAATGCTGCTAGCTTTTTTTATGTTTCGTAAAAATTTCACGACGATATCTATGTATCAATTGTGTTTCTTTGGATAGAAAATTATCTTTTTTCCAATACACCTTCTTTTTAACAATGCTTACGAAAGAGGTATAAGCAAAACATAGACACTCTTTGAATCCTCTGGTTGAAATTTTTCGATTATATTTATTTTCGTATATCGCACACCGTCTTCAAAGTAGTCACAACTCAAAATTTGGCATTTATGAGATTATGCGCGAAAAATATATACAGAGCTTTTATTTACCTTTCAGCATAAGCTGGAGCAAATTTTTGTTATAATTTGATTAAAAAAACCTAAGGTAAAGTCGCCTTTACCCATATCATTATCATGTGCTCAGAAATAGTTTTCGCATATAGTGTTCTGGCAAACGTATTTTTTTTGATCTGTGACTCTTTTGAAGATGGTGTTCGGTTTTTAATTTTTTACTTAATAACTATTTTTGTCCTGTATGTCTATCTACCCGAACTCTTAGTTGCAAGTTGTCTATGATTACATACAGAGTTAAGATAGCAAATTCGGAAAGATTCTTACATCAGTAATAAAGAGATTTTGGAGTTCATCTTCTGTGAGTATCCAGCCTTCAGCATAGGTAAGGTATAAGTATAGGTATTTGTTCCAGTTGGTCAAGAGGATTGCAGTGCTCTTCAACATTGTTTCTGTGATCCAGGGATTAGCTATGTAATGAGGTCGCAGTTACGCAATAACGCAAAATTTGCTTTATTTCACTTTTAATGGGAAATAATACCAAAATCCGAGTTTTGCCTTATTCCCAAACTGATCTAATATCTGAAAAATATCTTATTAATGCTCAACAGAGGGTTGAAAAAATAGGAAGCCCCATAGGGACGAAAATAATTTATTTCGTTTACAAATTATAAGTTTTTGTTCAAAAACAAATGAGATAATAAAAAAGAGTAAAATTGTTTCCAGAAACTGTTACTCAAATATCGCCTGTAGCAATAATAAAACGACTCATTCAGGTAATACGAAAACGTTTTAGAGCGACTGGTATTAAGAAATCGATACGAAGGCGATATTGCCGGCAATAAATTTGTTGCTGAGGGCGACAAGTTTTATTATTGCCGGCAACAAAAATTTTATGGTGGGAAGTAATACTAACAAAATATTTTTACTTATGAAAAGTCTAACAAAATATAGAGAAAGCGTCTTTAATAACTGCTCGAAAAATTGGTCATAGCGCTTTTGTATAAATTTTATCTGCATTATCTTTAATATGTGGAAAACATTGCTGGAAAACCAAACATGGAACAAACAAAAGTTGCCGTTCCTGTTCGCAGCATACCACACAGAGAATATTGTTTTGAGTTTTATCTTCAGTTGAAATTTCTGCATTATCATCACTTGCTTCACTAATAATTCCAATCAATGATAATAGACTGGCGCTTGCACATATGTTAATATTTGGCTGAGCTTCTTCTCCGATTTGTGGCGTGCACATTGATGTTATCACACAAAGGGGAGAGACCTACAGTTTTACGTCGACTCCCAATGGCGATTGTATTTTTATGAGAAGCAATAACACAAACGGAAATAACGCAGAATTTTCTTAATTTCACTTTTGAATGGGAAATAACGCCAATATCTGAGTTTTGCTTTATTTTACCTTACTGACTAAGCTATTTCGCTCGCTACTTCAGCTACATCAGAAGTAATACACCATAACCACAGCTACATATTGTGGGCAGTTTAGGGCATTTAGAATATTTTTACTTTTGACAGCTCTTGCTACATATCACAGCCTCACCATTCTGGTTAGGCAGTAATAGTCATATTTTCAAATAAGGCAGTGTCAAAATCTTTCTTCTTACTTCACATGGTATAATTCCACCATGGGTGGGGTGCATGCAATAACACCATACGCGCATAATTAACTTGTTCGTGTACTAATTTTTATCAAATGTAACTGGGTGACTACCTATGTATGTATGTGCACTATTTTGCTTTATTACTCAATTGTAAATTTTAAAAGTTCGTCTTATTGCTCAACGAGAAATGAAATAAAGCAAATTTGTGTTATTTCACATTCAATTGGGAAATAACACAAATTTGCGTTATTTCCGTTTTGATTTTTCAAAGGCGACCTTATACAAGGTGGTGGAAAGAATACAAAAACAACAATGTATTTTGTATTACGGGTGTTATGTCAATCTCTATTCGTCCAAACCAAGGCGAAGAAATCATCTGATCTAACAACAACACCTTGTATAAATTCGCTTTGGATTTTACCTTGTAATCTTTGTTCCATGGTAGCTATAACCGAATCATGTATTCAGAGAAACATATTTAGGTGACGTATTCTCTATTCTCATTGCATAATTAAATTGCAACATAAAAAAGTAATTTTTAATCCAAAAAACAAAATCGACTTCAATTCTCATATAAAAATTTAAGATTATCGTTAATCTCTTCACGATCCAATTATCGGATCAAAACAAAATTAGAATGGGACCGCCCTTGAGGTACCATCTCTCCGATGAACAAGTAATTTTTAGCAAAAAAAAAACCGACTTAAAAAAATATATATGTATATATCTATATATTTCATGATCCAATGATCGGATCTCAACCAAATTAGTATGGGACCACCTCTGAGACACTACCATTATTGAAATNAAAAAAAAAAAAAAAAAAAAAAAAAAAATATTCCGACGAACTGGTAACCTCCTCCTTTTTTGGAAGTCGGCTAAAAAGTATTACATATCCGACCTATGTATACACTCAGGGACAACAAAATAGGTGCAAAATTCTAAGAGATATTGGTTGCAGCTTATGTTTAATTATTTATTTTAAGAACATTTTTCTTTAAAATATATACATACATATTACGTTTATGCGTAGGCAAATTCACGAAATCTTATCATGAATTTGAGCTAAAATTGGCTGCATAAACACAATATCATGAATTCAATTATACACGAAAATTAACACTGAATTTGGGCACCATTTCTTGAAATCGTGAAGTGGAAGTCCGGAAAGGCCACGTTTAACAAACAGCTGTTTACTAGTATTATGAAGTGTTTAGATCAAAAGCCTGTAATGGCATAGCCATGACTTAAAACACTGGAAAAGTTACATGGATTTGTTGAAATATTAAATAAATTCAAATGCACTAAAACCAATTTAAATATTACATGGACCATTTCCTGGTATCAACACCTTTTGCAAGTTCAACAAAGTTCTAAAAAAAAGACACAACCCTACTGTTTTGTTTCGCGCTAGTGCGCTGCCACTTTTTGAAAACACTTCATTTCATGTATTCGTCAATAATGCATAAACGGAACCATTTTTGAATACATGAAATGAAGAGTTTATGAATAATAGTTCGATCCACAACGGAAACCACATAGTTAAAAGTTGCAAAGCTTATGCTGGATCTCCACTAGGCATTAAATGGCAAAAATGACAAATGACAAAGTACGGCATTAAAAAAATAATCGTGTCATTAAGTTAAAAACATTGTCATTAAGTTCATTTCCACATGACATTTCTTAAATGGCGTACATTTTTTTGTTATTTACATAAATGCCTAGAGGAAATTCGGCATTACACAAAGTTTACAAAAATTAATCAAATTTTTAAAAATGCTCATAAACATTTCAAACATTTTAATCAGAATTTTAAGAACATTTTCGGGCACGGATTGTAACACATTCAATTTTAGTCCAATAGAGTGCAAGTTTAAAACAGCTAAAAATTACCGTGCATCTTTTTCTATTTTATTACCTCGAAGTAGAGTAAAAATTTTAGAAGATCGATTTTTTTTTGTGAAAGTGAATTTAAAGGGACTGGTAGTCAAAAAAATTTTAAAAATTGTGAATGAACTTTTTATGACAAAGTAACGAGAAGCGAGAAAACAGATATATTCAAATAATTTCGAAAAAAGTGAAAAGCTATAACTTCCAAAATAATTCGAATTTCGAAAAATTGTGAAATTTGTGTTTTTTTATCTTTCTGAACTATAAACAATTAATTCCACATTTCGACCTTCCAACAAACGGGAGCCCATTTAACAAATTTTAACACAGCATTTATTACTTAGAAAAGTGCTTACTGGAATTTAATAACGGGTGATTTTTTTGAGGTTAGGATTTTCATGCATTAGTATTTGACAGATCACGTGGGATTTCAGACATGGTGTCAAAGAGAAAGATGCTCAGTATGCTTTGACATTTCATCATGAA
>NW_016163785.1:25976-28168 GCF_001687245.7 Rhagoletis zephyria | reverse complement strand
TATAATGACTTTTGCTAAAACTACGGAATCAAAAGTTATCAAAACAAATTCTATGGGACTGAGAAATAATATTTTCTACTTTTTAACACATTTATAAAAGCGTGGTATTTTAAAAAGTATTTTCTTTTTATTTATTTACTTCATTTTTATTTTATTTATTTTATTCTATTTATAGTTTCATAAAGCGACATGCGACACATTACTTTCCTATGACATCGCTGTGAAAAAATTCTTGCATCTTTTCGTGCGTCCATTACATTTTGCATTCCCAGACATTATATACCTTCTCCCACTGGGCTAAATACTTCTGAAAGGCAATAAATACATATGTATGTATGTATGTTTGAAAGGGGGCTTTGCGAAAGTGTTAAGTAATTGTCGCTCTCAACTGTTCAATGCAACATTCATACACGCCTGTTAAGTGCACTCTCAGAAAGGTGTTTAACTATCCAAGGAACTATAGCACACCTTTGTCTAAAAGAAATATTCACTATTTCCAAAGCGAACTGTTGGAGTGCTAAACGCTTTCGCACCCTCTTTGGGCGCGCTTTGCTTAACAAAAATGTTATACTACATATGTATATATGTATGTACACATACATATAAGCATGGATCCAAGGTATAGGTAAATATGTGTAGTGCACATTTNTGGGCGCGCTTTGCTTAACAAAAATGTTATACTACATATGTATATATGTACACATACATATAAGCATGGATCCAAGGTATAGGTAAATATGTGTAGTTCTTTATAGCTCCTGTTAAGTTCCTAAATGAGGAAAGTTTTCAAAAGAAATCCATTGGAGATTTATGGACATATATACTTTTTTCCGTGAAAACGAAACAATCTCGTTGAAAAAGCTACTTAAACAAGTATATAAATAATTGTGGGTGAGGCAAAACAAGAATCTTAAACAGTCGCGATAAAGACAAAAGCTGAA
Source organism: Rhagoletis zephyria (assembly GCF_001687245.7). Classification (NCBI taxonomy): domain Eukaryota; kingdom Metazoa; phylum Arthropoda; class Insecta; order Diptera; family Tephritidae; genus Rhagoletis; species Rhagoletis zephyria. The sequence continues at coordinate 27,227 of NW_016163785.1, read as the reverse complement.
AAGTAAAGTAGCAGCGCCACAACAGAAGAGTGTTTTTATTTTTTGCGTTTTTAGCCTGCTTTTATAAAGAAGCAATGAATTGAGGTATTAATTCAAAGTGGAGTGAGACTATTGCTCCGCAAAACATTTCCTGCCATTTGCGTTAACATACGATTACTTTTGCTTGTATGCCCATCAGTTGTAGCAGGATCTCGATTTACTGCAAGGCGTATTTGATTCTTCAATTTTTTTCTTGGATTTTATTTTGACTGCTGTTTTATAAATACATATACATAAATATGTATGTACTTATGCATGTACATATGTTTGTACACATATTTGTTATATTCACTGGCTTTCCATTCCTTATCTTAGCCCTTATTTTACCATTATTGCTAAATCACTGCTAAACCTCTGTCCTTTTTATTTTTAAATGTAAGCCGATAAAAACAATCGAATACAAACAGTCGAATTTGTTGGCATTGAAGGCGCTAGCAAAGGGAATCGTTGGATATGTGCCAACCCTCAAGTATAGTCAGCACATTCTAAGAGGATTTACACTTTGTTTGCGTGGCTGTTCACATGTGTACACCCCCCTTAGTGCGAATATCGAAGAAAACTCGTGCGTAGGCGTGCGTAATGTTGAGAAGAAGTAAAGTTATTTACGGAAAAAATGTATTCATTTGAAATGATTTAGATGTTAGAAGTAGTGAAGATATTAAGAAAATAGAAAGTTTCTTTTTTGAGGAATTTAAAGAAGCGCCAAGCTTTCCCTGTTTAGAGCAGGGAGGTGGGAGCCTATTGGAATAGCACGTTGAAATTTCTGAGAAAATAAGAGACGATTTCCCTATAGGCTACGTTTCTATTGTACCTAAAATGGTGCTTATGGTGCGAATACACGTTCGAATTTAAAAGTTTGAAGAGTTGAGCTCCCTTCGAAGCATTTGCTTGACGTGACATTTTACTGCTAAATACTGGATGAGGAAACACCTTCTGTATTTGATCTCTCTTTAGCCAACATCAACTTGTTTAGATACTCCTCCTGGAAAATGTTCGGCTGGTAGATCCAATACAAATATGCAGCTATAAAAAGCAACACTGAATACAGTAATACCACAAATAGCTATTAGGTATATTATTTACAATCGTTTTTCTGCAAATGGAGCTTAACCTGGCCATCTGAACAATCAAAATTCGATAATTTCCCAGAACTTTACTTCACCTTTCTTTTAAATCTCTTCCCTTAAACTAAGTAAATATAAGAAATTTATC
>NW_016163785.1:14968-24632 GCF_001687245.7 Rhagoletis zephyria | reverse complement strand
TGCATCTCTAGAAAATCTGAAACCGGACATATGAAATTCACATTTCGAATAAAAAATCTGTGCGTAGAATGCCATAAGACCCGAATACTTTTCCAACAATCTAATTACAAAACTTGGAAAGCCTCCTTGAAAGGGCGATTTCGGAGACTCATGAAAGAGCCGGCTTATTAGAGAACCAATACGGTTTCAAAAAGCAAAGTCAACTGCGAAATCCTTATCCACAGCTGTAAAGCTGTAACTGGTAATCGTTACCTTGGAGGCAGGGTTGACACTGACAAAAAAATGATTTAAGTAATTTTAATAAAAACTATAAATTTATTCTATTTTTTAGTTAGTTGAAATTAAAATGTAACTCGTAATCGTTATCTTATAGGGGCAAAAAACGGGAATTTCATAAAAATATCGCTGGTGCGAGTTGAAGTTATGCCGCAATAGATACTTTAGTAGAACGTTCAATTCTGAAGAAAACCCATCATTGACCATGATTATACCATAAAATGCCTCTGAGCTACACAATTTTGAAGAAAAACAATCAAAGTTTACGTGTATTTTATAAGCGAAATTTTTGCATGCCTTGGGCGAGTACTTAATGTTAATTTTAAGGGTTAAAATTTTCAGGAAGTTTTGTTAAGGTGTCTTCCACAAAATTTGGAGGTAGGAGTGAAAAAAAACCAGAGTCGCAAAAAAGCGCCCTAATATACATATACATATACAACAATTGCTCGTTTAATGTAATAAGATATGAACCAGAATCAGGAAATAATGTTACTCATACGCCATTTCGTACATGGCACTCGTACATGGCTCTCGAGGAAAAAGTTCAATCTGGGATAGGCTTTAATGCTTAACACGTCCGCTACTAAGCGTATTTAAGCAGTGCGCCATCACAGACCATGTAGATTTTTTATTTATTTTTTATCTAGTAGTAAATAAATATAACCTCATACTTTACAGGTAGCTGTTATCCCGATACCACTTGTTACAAATGTGTGCCAGACCTTCCTATAGACCATACTGTACCCAACAATCCGCTATCGCAGACGGCGCTGAATGGAGGTATAATCTAATTCAGTTAGACCGGTGTCACACATTTGTGTCGGCGGTCCCACGTGAAAACCCAGCTGACGCATATATGTGACGCCTGGTAGCGAACGTGTTAACTAAACCAGTGGCAGATGTGTCTCTTCGTGCTAAACTTTCATCCTAAATAGATTCACTGTATGCAACTTTCGAAAAATTTCGCCTTTTTTGCGCTCATATCAAGTCATTAACTCTGTACATGTATGTATGTATGTACATAATTATATGAATTTATCTAATACCGATTTCATACTTATGTATGTGTANTTAACACGTCCGCTACTAAGCGTATTTAAGCAGTGCGCCATCACAGACCAGGTAGATTTTTTTTTTGTCTAGTAGTAAATAAATATAACCTCATACTTTACAGGTAGCTGTTATCCCGATACCACTTGTTACAAACGTGTGCCAGACCTTCCTATAGACCATACTGTATCCAACAATCCGCTATCGCAGGCGGCGCTGAATGGAGGTATAAGCTAATTCAGTTCGACCGATGTCACACATTTGTGTCGGCGGTCCCACGTGAAAACCCAGCTTACGCATATATGTGACGCCTGGTAGCGAACGTGTAAACCAGTGGCAGATGTGTCTCTTCGTGCTAAACTTTCATCCTAAATAGTTTCACTGTATGCAACTTTCGATAAATTTCGCCTTTTTGCGCTCATATCAAGTCATTATCTCTGTACATGTATGTATGTATGTACATAATTATATGAATTTATCTAATACCGATTTCATACTTATGTATGTGTGTATGTTATCCTATCATTAAGTATTTATGCGAGTGCTTAGTTCAGTTAATTGCATTTCGATAAACTAATATGCATGCACATTTGTATATATGTACATATGTACATTTGTATATGTGTATCTGCTTGTGAGTTGTCTATTCAATTTTAAATAAACAATTTGGCCAGTTAGTGAACAGTGAACAGTGAACGTAAAATGTGTGCGGTGGTCAAAAGCCGACTTAACGTCGGGCCACGTAAATTTCCAATAATATTATTTTTTGTTATAATCTCGCAGCCTAAAATTGTACAAAATGTTCGTACAGAATTTAATTGAATATAGTTTTACTATAAATAATTACATTAACTACAGTCTTTCATTTAGGAAAAAGGCATCAAAGTCATGAGTATGGAGTGTAAATCGTTGGATTTGAAATTCTCACGAGTAGCTCAGTGTAAGCTAAAAGCTTTAAGACCCGATGTCACTGAGGTGACGATGGAAGCCATTTTGTTACAAAAGTCAAAACCATTAGATAATATAACGGTACGTATACATATGTATAAAAGTATTGACATATCGTCGTTTAAAGTACAAAACCGCGCATCAACAAAATGCAAAACCGCGTATGGAAGGTTGGATAAATTATTTTCTAGAGAGTAAAAACACTCATACTTCAAAATGGTTCTCTTTTTTATAAAGCAATCGCATTTCTAGATAGTATATTTCAGGACGAATGGATAAGGATTGAGCCAAGAGCTTATGTGAGCAAATCCAATTTTTGGAAGCAAATGTCAGTTACGCGGTTTTGCAGAAAGACGACTTTGTACTTTAAACAACGATATTTTTCCATAAGTACGTAACATAAGCTTTTCCAATGTATTTATCTGCATACGAAAGATTTGGGCCACAGTGCGCAGGCGTGGCGTTCAGGTTGGCAAGCCGTTGCTAGAATTTCGTGTAGATCTTTGTGCATTCATGCGCAATACACGACGAAACCTTTTGGCGGAACTAGCATATAAAATACTGGGTTTTGAAAAATGGAGCAATATAAATCACACGTGCCCCTATAAAGTAAATAAGTCTACAGAGAATTCTATTTGTGGTCAAATATGCTATGCTCCTAAATTATTTATTATATTTAAATTATTTGCAGCATGATTTGCTGGTGNACACGTGCCCCTATAAAGTAAATAAGTCTACAGAGAATTCTATTTGTGGTAAAATATGCTATGCTCCTAAATTATTTATTATATTTAAATTATTTGCAGCATGATTTGCTGGTAAATAAATATCCGTTTGATGGAAAGAGGATGGGCAGATTCGTACCACTACAAGAAGGGCGCTACAGTTTGGTCGGCAAATGGTTCTTCTATGATATTTTGCGAATTATATTAACAGTTCATTTTCAGGTGTACGAAAAGTAAATAATTGTAAAAACTAGTTCACCAATAAACTTCGTGTAAGACTATTTCTTTTGATGGCGAAATTATAATGATTTGATAGTATGCACCGGGAATCGCGCCAGTTAATGGCTGGTTGATATCCTCGGAAATGATATTGGGCTTATCATAACTTTACGACACTCACATATTAACAAGATTTTATCATTTATCTACATATTTTTTTAATTTTAATTCTTTGTTTATAAAAATACTAGCCAATTCCTGCTTGCTTCGCGGCGCCTAATAACAAATTTTGCGTGTGCCAATGCAAAAATAGCGTTTAAATGCAAAACGGTAAGTAAGGTAAATAGTTTAAACAACTAAATATGTAGTAGAATCCTGCTCTTACATACGCCAAAAATAGTAGCGCTTTGATGCCATAAGCAAAACTAATTCCTCTCGATGTCATGAATTTTGCCGATGGTCTTATTTCCACGTGTGAAATCTCTGCCAAGCGTGCATAACCTTCTTTGATCTTGCAACTACAACATAGGTACGATGCATAAGCTAATATAAGTCCTTATTAGGAAACCTAAGATCGCAGGTGAGCGTTTTCTGTTATAGTAGGGCCAAGAATCCTCGCTACCCAACATGAAGAAGAGTTTCACCGTACATCGGCTAAATGAGTCGTGAGATATCTTGAATATCTTTTGAATGAAGCCATTGATATACCTACCGTGTTCCTTCTTGGGCGGATGTGGTCGAATCTTTCCTTGTCAATTCGCCACTTTTACAATTCGTCTTTACATTTATGAACTGATTTCTTTGAGTCTTTCTGCTGCAATAACGGCCGCCCCAATCAATTTCGTTAATCGGAGGTAAATGCAAGATCGCATTAAGAGTGTATGAGGGCGTCAGGCAAAGGTGCACTTACACAATTTCATTTAGCCATCTGAAAACTAAATTCGTATAAAATAAACATAGGGCCGAAGCAGATCACACACATGGGGTTTCTATATATTACGGCTGCATTGCCATCCTTGGGTCCCTTTTCTGCAAAACTCATTATGAATTTGAGCCAGGTTGTTAAAAAAAAGGATTTTATAAATATCTCTACCATACAGCAAGTTCATATTAAGCAAACGAATTCAGCATACTGGTGGCTCACATTGTGAATTTGAATGAAATCGGTGAATAAATAAAAATACTTATTAGTCCATTGAACTCTATCCAGTGCTTTTTCAGGTTAGTCTTGAGAACTAAAACAGCTACCATTTTATGTATATAGGTATATATGTAGATAGGATAATCTATAACGAAACTTATAAAAATTAAATTTCACACTTCAAAAATTTTTCAAGATTTTCACAAAAAATTTTACCCTTTCCCAAAAATTAAATAACAATTGCTCAGTGCGATTTAGAAATCTAGGAGAAAATGGTTCCCAGTCGAATGATGCGTGCCTATCTATATTTAGGACGTTAGCATAAGGCGGTTCCATAGATAGGCGATTTGAGAAGTTATGTTTGTATGAGAGGTGCCACGCCCCCTTTTTAAATATCTGCTACTTTTTGCATTAGTATTTACGCGACTGATAAAATATGTAGCTGTGTAAAATTTCAGGACGTTAGTATAAGCGCTTCCAGAGCATAAGCCATAGGAGATGTTAAGTTTGTATGGGAGGTGCAACGCCCCTTTTTCCAAAAGGAAGAGTTCGAATTTTATATGTTTATTAGATAAGCACGATGCGAGAAGCATAGAAAAAATTTCGATGAAAAAAAAAAATATTTTTTCCCGGGTTCACAACTATCTTATCTTTTAAGTCGGAGCCAACAACACCCACAAAATTTCATTGAAATCGGTTAAGCGGTATCGGAGATTAGCGTAAACGAACACAGCGACACGGGATATTTATATATTAAGATACCCTACTATAAGCACCTACCATAGATACGTTTGCGTACCAAATTTCAATTTCATTTGACTTATGGTTTAGAAATTATAGCTGATAAAATTTTCCACGCCTATGGGATGTGCCACGCCCCCTTTTACAACCCCATTTATATATAAGCACCTACCATTGATATATCTGCATACTAAATTTCAAGTTCGTGGGACTTATAGTTCAGAAGTTATAGCTGATAAAAAATTCCATGCCTATTGGGTGTGCCATGCACTCTTTTCCTAACTCATTTATATATACCCTAATATAAGTACCTACCATTAAAATGGCTGCGTACGAAATTTCAAGTTCAAGCGACTTATAGCTCCGGAGTTATAGCTGATAAAACATTCCAGGTCCATGGGACGTGCCGCTCCCCCTTTTACAAACTCACTTATATATAGCCTAGTATAAACACCCACTGNGCGCTTCCAGAGCATAAGCCATAGGAGATGTTAAGTTTGTATGGGAGGTGCAACGCCCCTTTTTCCAAAAGGAAGAGTTCGAATTTTATATGTTTATTAGATAAGCACGATGCGAGAAGCATAGAAAAAATTTCGATGAAAAAAAAAAATATTTTTTCCCGGGTTCACAACTATCTTATCTTTTAAGTCGGAGCCAACAACACCCACAAAATTTCATTGAAATCGGTTAAGCGGTATCGGAGATTAGCGTAAACGAACACAGCGACACGGGATATTTATATATTAAGATACCCTACTATAAGCACCTACCATAGATACGTTTGCGTACCAAATTTCAATTTCATTTGACTTATGGTTTAGAAATTATAGCTGATAAAATTTTCCACGCCTATGGGATGTGCCACGCCCCCTTTTACAAACCCATTTATATATAAGCACCTACCATTGATATATCTGCATACTAAATTTCAAGTTCGTGGGACTTATAGTTCCGAAGTTATAGCTGATAAAAAATTCCATGCCTATTGGATGTGCCATGCACTCTTTTCCAAACTCATTTATATATACCCTAATATAAGTACCTACCATTAAAATGGCTGCGTACGAAATTTCAAGTTCAAGCGACTTATAGCTCCGGAGTTATAGCTGATAAAACATTCCAGGTCCATGGGACGTGCCGCTCCCCCTTTTACAAACTCACTTATATATAGCCTAGTATAAACACCCACTGTAGATACGTCTGCGTACCAAATTTCAATTTCACGTGACATATGATTCCGATTTTTCCACGCCTATGGGATGTTCCACTCAGTTATATATGCCTTACTTAAAGCGACTACCGTAGATATACCTGCACACCAAATTTCAAGTTCTTGGGAGTTATGGTTCCCAAGTTATAGTTGATAAAAGGGTCCACGCCTATGGGATGTGCCACGCCCATTTTTACAAACTCATGTATATATAGCCTACTGTAAGCACCTACCGCAGATATGTCTGCATACCTAATTTCAATTTCATTTGACTGATGGTTGTGAAATTATAGCTGATAAAAATTTCCACGCCTGTGGGATGTGCCACGCCCCCTTTTACAAACCCCTTTATATAGCTGATAAAATATTCCTATGGGATGAGCCACGCCCACTTTTACAACCTAATTTATATATACCCTACTATACGCACCTACCATATGTATGACTGAATAACAAATTTGCAGTTCATATGACTTATAGTTTCGGATTTATAGCTGATAAAATATTCCACGCCTATTGGATGTGTCACGCCCACTTCTACAAACTCATTTATTTATACCATACTATAAGCACCTACCATATATATGACTGTATACCAAATTTCAAGTTCATGTGACTTATGGTTCCGAACTTATGATTGATAACAAATTTCACGCCTATGGGATGTGCCACGCCCACTTTTACAAAGTCATTCATAAATACTCTATGGTAAGCACCTACCATATATATGACTGCATACCAAATTTCAAGTTCATGTGACTGAATTTGTATTTTATTTGTATAAATTTGTAATTATTTATTTGAAAGGACACCAGCACAACACGTATGCATATTACTTATAATTAGGCTAGGTATAAAGTTAAAAAAATAACGTACGTACAAGTTTAAACCAATAATGCAAAAATGCATTTTTCACCTATGTACTTGCATATCATTATTGCTCTTTCCTTTATGTAGGTATCATAATCTATAAGGAGCACCGCTTTAATAATATTTTGCGGGAAAAAGTTTAAAACGGTGGTTTTGGCAACTTGAAATACCGAAAAGCACGACCAAGCACACGTTAAAGTTTTCTAAGAAAAAAGCCCATTATTCAAAAAGTGCAAGAAAGTGCAATGTTATTCTCAGCCCATAAACTCTAAATTAAGCATTTTCATTGCCCGCAAAGCTCAAATACCGCCAAATGAAACCATTATTTTATAGCTCTGTTTAAATTGGAATATTATTACCCAAATTAGGGTCAATTTTAAAAATTAATATAATTTTATTTAGCAAGCTATATTCTTGTTTTCCTTATGTTAGTCAAACAAATATAGCCTTCATTATTATTTCCATTCTTTTGGAAGTATCTTTATCACTCGAAGACTTATGCCAATTCGAATTACAATAATGCTGACCACGAAATAAAATATGTAAACTTTTTGTAGAAATGTCAACTTTAACAGCTCTCAACGAGACATCTCAACGGAAGCACTCTTTCAGAAAATAATGTGCATGCACTTTTTTACTCTGGAAAAATAGTGCTTACTTAACATTGCATATATTTTCAACAAAATTTAAATGCGGCCATAGGACCGAAATTGATTTATAAAATCATAAGAGGTAGAGCTCTTAATTCAAGCGAATTCCATCCGCAACAACTGTTCTGCACCGAAACACGGCGGTTTATGTCTGCTTCTGTCACGGTAAGATCCGGAAAATTTGACAGTTATCTCATAAACAGAACAGCTGAAGGAGTTCTTCAGATCCATATATAGTCAAATTAGTGATACTAAAGACCTAGGTATAAGTTGGAAACAACTTGTTTCTATTTCAGATGTTGCTCAGCCACTGCGGCCGCCTAGATGCTTATTTGGTTTTACTTGCCTTGTGTTGGGACTAAGCACATATCCTTGAAGATTCCCACAAGCATGTACATAACTAAATATTCACTCATTTTAAAACCTTTATTTGATTTTGAAAATTAATGTACTACCAAAAATTGTTTACTTATCTATCAAATATATGTAAGCTTACATTTGCAATAGTTGTCAATACATCATAGAGGTACCACTTTGTATGGAAAGTGAAGAATCCATTACCGAAAGGACTGATCTTGCCGATAGTTTGGCCATTGAAGGGGTAATGATCCAGAAGAAAATCATGCTAATAATTAAATACTTATTAATAATTAAACATTTTACATAATTTGCTATTTAATTAAAATCGGTAACTCACATCATAAGGACACGTGTGATTCATATTGCTATAATTTTCAAATCCCATAACACGGTACACGTAGTTAGCTAAGGAGTTGCGGCGTTTGTTGCGAAAAAAAGCACAACAATCGATTTTATACTCCAACATCGGTCGACGATCCTCGTGACCACGCCTCACGAAAGCAAAATAAAGCTATTAATTTAGAAAATATTTTTATATGTATTTAGATACTGTATTTCTCGGTATTTTACTAAAATTTTAATTTTTAATTTAATTTTCTTCCCAAACTCACCGACGAATTATTTGCTGGCCTTAAGTTCAATGCAGCCTCTACGGTCACTTCAAAAACATCACGACTCACATGCTCCATTTTACAAAAAGTGACATTTAATAAGCTCGGGTTTACATTTTCACAGGTTATTTCAATTAGTTTCACAAATCTTTCCTTAAATAATAATTAGAAGCCAATTTTAATAAGTTTACCTTAGCCAACATTAGCCCCACCCCACTAATCTACTGGATTAGAAACTTACATTTTGCACAGCTTTTAATTGCATAGCAGCTAAATAAATAAAAATTAGTTTAAAATGCTTGTATAGCGAAGACATTTTTTTCAATAAATTATTTGGCAAACTTTTATACATTCGGAATTCAAATTCAACTAATCTTAAGCGTTGCTGTTTTGGCGTTTACTAGGCTCACTTACCTAGCTAGCTAAATCTATATACGAACATGCAAATGTACAAACTTACATTCATAGTTAGGCAGTTTAATGATTCCAAATGAGTTTTTAATATTTTATTATAATTTTTTAAATTTAGTAAAAGCAGTTCCCATTTAGTTGCAGTTAACTTAACGAGGTACACATACATATGTATACAAACACACCTACAGGCGTAAGAATATCCATACATGAGTAAAAAAAAGTTAATAACTAAAAAAAAAAATTGGTAATAGCAAAAATGAGGGCATACCGCTCAATTCTTCGTTGAGTTTGAAAACGGACGATGTCTTAAGAAATTCATATTTTAAATATTTTGCTTTTATGTGGCAAGCGAAATAATCGTACCAAGTTTGGTACAAATTGATCGAACGGTTACCAACAAAACCATATCTCGTCATAAGTGGGCGGTGCCACGCCCATTTTCCAAAATT
>NW_016163785.1:0-10910 GCF_001687245.7 Rhagoletis zephyria | reverse complement strand
AAATACGAAGAACAATCAAAAAATACATTTATTTTAGAAATGTTTATATTACAAGTAAAAAGAGAAAAACTATGAACTAGTTTCATTATATGAAAAATTTGTACTTTGAATCTTTGACTATTCACTTTTTTAAAGGTAGAAAAGGCAAAAAAGGCAAATATCTTAAAAAAAGGCAAAATAAGGCAACATCAAATGTGTATATATGGAATCAGGGAAAGCTAAATCGTGGACATTCTTAATCGAATATACTCTATCTCTTTAGCAGAAACAAAGGCAATTTCCATAAAATCCGTTCCCTGTTGATTAATAATCAACAATTTTCTTTTCCAATAACAAACAAATTCATAGAACAATAAATTTAACTTCAAGAATTTAAACAAGTGAAAAAACGTACATAACCGCTAGAATTATTAATTGTAAAAATCGACACAAAATGTAAAAACTCAACAGACTTCGCAGACTCATTTCTGCTTCTTAAAATTCTATAAAGTGTGGTGGTCCTATTGCGTAATGACAAACAAAAGATAGCGATTCCAATGTCAGATACGATTGTGTATAAAATATGCATATGTATATGCACACTTATACTTGTTAATATGTACAATTTATTAACTACTAAAAATAGATAAACAGAATACATATGTACTTAGTTGGTGTAAATACAAGAGGTTTCTAGTTGTTAGCACAAAATTAAAAAATAATAATTTAAAAAGATTTCAGTGTTAACTAACTGATAGGCCCCGGCGAGATTCGAACTCACGATCTCCTGTTTACTAGACAGGCGCTTTAACCAACTAAGCCACGGCGCCACGGTGTCAGCGTTGGATATGATGTGTGATATAAGCTTTTTGTAAATAACCATTTTAACAGCATATGTTAACAGCGCTATGTTAAGCTAGTGCCGACAACAGAAAGAGTAACATTGAGAGCAGAGAACGGAAATGGTACCAAAGCGCAAGCGCTGCCTAAAAGTATGCATACAGTTGAGGAGTGTTTTTATTTAAGCAAACAAATGTATACATGCATACGTACAAATGCATACATACATACTTATCCGTTTGCACACTTTAGCATCAGTGTTTTCAACAAGTCGTCGTTTAAAGTACAAACCCGCGTATCAAAAAAATGCAAAACCGCGTATGTGAGGTTGTATAAATTATTTTCTAGAGAGTAAAAGCACTCATATTAAGTTCTGAATTTTATAAAACAATCGCATTTCTGGCTAGTATATTTCAGGACGAAGCCAGGAGCTTATGTGAGCAAATCCATTTTTTGCCAGCAAATGTCAGTTACGCGGTTTTGCAGAATGACGATAGGCTGTATTGTACTTTAAGGGACGAAGTGCTCTAAGTAGGGATGGCAAAAAAATAAAATAATCGGTTTTTAATCTTATAATTAATCAAAAGCCAAAAATAAATAAATAATGATAAATAGGCCTCGGATTTTTATGCGGTAAATATGCACTAAAAACTCAAAAATATGCAAAAAGACTTCTCGAATTTATTTTGCTTTTTAGATTTTTCATATTTTATTAGAAGTTTATAATTAACACAATAATAATGGTATCCAACTTTTCCTTGATTTTTTGGCAAAGTTCACCCTGCACAGCAGTCTCCACAAGATGACCTTGTTCAGCCAATGAATTTTTTCCTTGCAATTTCGCTTTCAATATTGAAGAAGCGTCACTACCATTTAGATCTTTAAGAAAGGTTTGAAATTCCTTAAAATATAGGCAATAATATTTGTCCGCCTCTTGCCAGGTTCTCCATATCGTTAATATTGGCTGTGGCGGAGGAGCGATATTGGGATACATATTCTTAAAAGCTTCAATGCGCATAGCAGATTTTAAAAATATGTTTTCCCATTCGATATTAAATCGCCAACATCAACATTGCTTGCCAAACAAGTAGCGTGCAGTAACTTTGGGTAAAATACCTTGAGTGCCTTTGCTGATTTTACCATATCGAGCCCTAACCGCCAAAAAAGCGTAAGCGATATATTTTTCAAAAATTTTCTTTTTGATGTAGAAATGCCCCTAGAGCAGAGCTTTATTATAGTGGGATCCGTAGAAAAGTCACCGGGGTTCCGCGAAAATGTTTTTGGTATGACTAAAGTATTAAATATAGTTTATAATTTTTCTGAAAACTACCGTTACATGGTAAGAAGAGTTGATTTACCCCTATTTCTAACAATTTCGATAGTATGTTCAGTTATACTTAATGAGATAAACTTATCTATATGGTTAGATGTGGGCGGTATCACGCCCACTTCCCAAAATTCTATAATAATGTTACTTATTTTAAGGGATTGTTGTTAGTATCAATTTTGAGTAAACTAACATCCTTAAATTCCGAAATATCGAAGTTTCAATAATTTCTGAAATTTACCGTTTTATGAAAAGTGGGATTAAATTTAGTCCGATTTCAATAATTTTTAACGTTTTGCTTTTATGTGGCAAGCGAAATAATCGTACCAAGTTTGGTACAAATTGATCGAACGGTTACCAACAAAACCATATCTCGTCATAAGTGGGCGGTGCCACGCCCATTTTCCAAAATTCTATCATAGACGTGTTTTTTGTTAAAGAGTTATTGCAAACACCAATTTGGAATATATTAGCTTCTACGTTGAAAATTATTGAAATCGGACTAAAATTACGGCCGCTTTTCATATAACGGTAAATTTCAGAAACTTGAATGCTTGAAACTGCAATATTTCGAAATTTAAGGACGCTAATTTACTTAAAATTGATACACCCCGGCTTACCATCTAGCGGTAGCTTTCGGAAAGGTGAAAAAACATATATTTACTACTTGCGCCGGGTATTTAATGTTCGGCTCCACCCGAACTTAGACTTTCTTACTTGTTAATATTATGATTATCTTATATTTTCCGATGGTTTATTCAATTGTTTCTGATAGTTTTAGGAGCGATTCGCTACTTGCCTGTAACCCTTCGCGACCTATAAAATAACACTAAATATGTCGGCTGAACCCACATGCTCTAAAATCAACAAAATCAAAAAACTGTAATTTTTCGCAACCCTTTAGCCTAAACATGTCGATTGGATGTCTGGATAAAAACTTCCAAAACTCGTGTATATATAAGCGAGGCAACTGTCATATAAACGAATCGTTAATCAACTATATCACTCCAAGTCTATTTTATGAGCTCCACATTTTTAATTTTAAATCTCATAAAAAAAGTAGATTTATAAATACTAGTCTGGGCATAACTGTAAAATATATGCAAATCCTCTGCTTTAGTTAAAAAATTAATGGTATTTATACACTGCCATCAATCAAAAAACTACAAAGCAAATGCGACTAGCTTTCAATTGAAGTCCTCTCGTTTTCTTGCATTTACTCCATAGTTTTGTACACTTCTCAACACACTTTATTACACAGTGTAAATATGCAACTGCCATTTATCATCTTCACTTACCGAACTGACATCAACATGACATTACGTCTGCCATATATGTAAGTAAGGTAGAACTTTCATATTGACCATTCCTCTCATCTCACTCACTTCTTTTGTCTTGTTACAGTATATTTTGCTTAGCTGCCCATCGTTCTTTGCACGAAAAAATTTTGCGCTTAACCGAAAAAAGCACGAATTTTCTTTACAACTTCAATGAGGAAGGTATCCGAATCCCTATGAAACCAAATAATGGAGGAGCACTTACCACGTAGAAATTACTGCAAGCGAAATTTTTTCGGAATGGTATCTATCTAATAATCTATATAACTACATAAAAATGATAGCCGTTTTCGTTTTTCTGCGAGATGAGGAAAATAAATAAAAGCTTGTAAAATTTGGGTAAGTGTAGAGTGAGTGCAGGTAAACGTAATAATTTCTTTGATAATTGATAATAGTTGCAAATTTTTAAGGCAGGTATCGCTAATGTGCAGGCATGTTGAATGCATCTATCGGAGCAGTGTTATTATAAATATTAAAAAAAAAATGCCGCTGATGCGCATTTTAGGGAAGGTATCTTAAATGTGCACTTAATCACAAAGGTTGCAAAGCAAAATATACTGTATTTCATTTGATACAGAATTTCCCATGCTACCACTTTGCTATGGGGGGCTCTCGCACTCTTGTAAATTTGGAATAGTAGTTTTGCATTTCGTGCAATCTGTGCAACGCGAGAGACTTCGAGAATATCCCTAATATATTAATGAACATACCAACTGATACTTCTTCTTCTTATTATTTGGCGCTGTAACATACATAAACCTAGTTACTACAATATGGATGTCAATCAAAACGGCATTGAAAGACCTCTTTCTAAATTACCTGTAGGAGCGTGCCACCTGTTTAAAAAAAGTTCAACCTCAATTAAGGCAATAAGAAAATTGAAATATGTATCCCGATATGATGAAAGGGGTTGTTGGTTGAAAATATTTTGAAGAGGGTTGCCACCTATTTACTAAGTTTAATTTTTATGCGATACTTTTATTAAATTACTTCAATATCATTTAAATAAATTACTTAGATATCAATCAAAAATTGTTTTGAAGAGACTTTATTTCTAAACTACATGTAGGAGAGTTGCCACCTATTCTAAAATTTAAATTCAAACTTGAATTACGTATTCGAAGCGAAGCGGCAAAACACAATTTTTGACTCAATATTAACCAAATTCTTTGTTGATGTTTTTGTAATGGTATGCATTCGTATGATTATTTTGATCAGTAGGTATCTAATATTTCATTTCAACTGGAATACCCCGACGATGGGGTAGCAAAAGAAAGACACTTCTATCCATGCCTATCTTTCCGAACATAGTAATAGATATATCGTCGTTTAAAGTTCAAAATCGCGTATCGTCGTTCTGCAAAACCGCTTAATTGACAGTTTTTTCCAAAAATTGGATTTGCTCACCGAAGCTCTTGGCTCAAGCCTTATCGATTGCTTTATAGTACATATTTAGAAGAGAGGTTCATTTTGAAATATTAGTGTTTCACTCTCTACAAAATAATTTATGCAACCTCACATACGCGGTTTTGCATTATGTTGATACGCGGTTATGTACCTTAAACGACGATATAATACTTACAGAGCTAATACGGAATTCTATTTCCATTCCACTAATTAACTCAGAAATACGCCTTGGCATTTAGATGAACATTTGTACGCGAAGGAACGGCGAACAACAGTAGTAAGACCGCTGATAACCGTCGCGAAATCCTGTTTTCCCGCTGGAGTACGCGTGCGCGCACCGCATGTGGGCCGACTTGGCCACGGAGGCTACTGTCTGGCGGTCGTTGCCATTGTAGTCAAGCAGTCAGTCACTGCGCTAATCATCCATACAAAGTGCATATCTACTGATACTATATTATGTACATACGTACATATGTAGGTATGTGTATTTCTAGTATATGCAGTCAGACATCGATTCAAAACACAAAGCGTCAAACATCCCCAAGGCGCGTCATATCTTCACTTTTCTTATTGTCAATTTTGCGTAGCTGTCACCAGAGAGCTCTGCAAACCAGAAGAGTAACAACAACATAGGCGAACATAAGACTGATGACGACTTGCAATCTGGCTGGAAGTGTGGCATAAAATAGTTGTTTTCATTTTTCCATTGCGTGATTTCTTTCGATTTCGCTGCAAACAGCAGGCTTACCAACGAAAACAATTACAGCAGCACTGAAGTGTTCAATAAAACCAATTAAAAATAATAGTGTAGTGTAGATAGTAGACAGTAGAAAAAGTGAAGGAAGCAAAATCAATTTGTGTACAGCANCAGGCTTACCAACGAAAACAATTACAGCAGCACTGAAGTGTTCAATAAAAACAATTAAAAATAATAGCGTAGTAAGACAGTAGAAAAAGCGAAGGAAGCAAAATCAATTTGTGTACAGCGTCTCAGCGAAATTGCAGTGGGTGGTACATAGGTGGGAAAGTGAGAGGCGGTGAATTTTTGCCGTGGTTGCCTCGGAAGTGTCTGGCGCAATTTAGGCATGCAATTCACATTGAATTGTTGCTAATTGAACGCAAATCATTTTTAACGTTTGGAGATTCACGCTATAAAAGTTGGGTTATAGCTAATACACATGTTTTTGAAAGCGTCGTCCATATTTTCAATTAATTTTACGATAGTCAGTGATCTCTATACTTTCAAGCACTTACGCAAAAAAATTCCATATACAAAGTCATACCAGAGATGAGAGCTGCTTAATGCGGACTTCTGTCTTGCAAAGTCAACATCGCTTAACCGGAAAGCTATGGCCTGACATTCTAGGGTGGTGTTCCTTTATCGATAAAACGATACTGCACAGTGTGATGAACGCTATACCTTTACCATTGTCTCCCTCGCGATCTGTACGGAGCACATTGTAGCCGTGCGAACTGAACGGAGTCGAGTTACTGTGCAACTCCGTTTCTTGGACTACATCTTTCTGTATGCGGTGCCGACCCATAAGGACGGTTATCTCTTCGATTTTGCTCTAGAGTCTGTTGTGGGTTAAATCTAGGTTCCGGTTGGTTCTGACACACGAAACAGACTGTGTGATTGACAAAGATCTGCTTGTTAACCCCCACATAGGAATTGTGGCCCAATCCCTTTGTGATCTATGGCCCGAGCAGGTTCTTAGATGACACCATCCACCACTGCAGGGGTTGCACTTAACCGAAGTGGAGTGTGATGATTTCGGCTCTGTCAAACACAGCAGGAATTGATTTCCAATCCGGGTTCGGACCCAATGCCCGCCCGGGAAGAAGGATGCGGAGCAACCTGGCTGCAAGGTGTTGTACAATCGACGAAAAACGATTGTTGGGGTTCACTGATCTAAAGAGGGTTAAGTGGCCGAAACAGCAGCCATTGGTGGGTCATTCCGATACCAAGAACTGGCTGTCATGGGATTGGAGTTACACCGTAACTGTCATCCCTTGAATCACCTTCACCACTACACTAGCTATCCAATTATAAAGTTCAGAAAAACTTTGTTTCATCAATACCCAGCCGACTGCCTAATAGAGTTATTGCCATTTACCTAATACAAATACCTAAAAAAAAGTTCCCACACGTTTTATGTATGTACATACATATGTAAGATTTAATTTTCTTTATTTTACATTGAAATTCAAATTAAGCTGACATTAATGCTCGCAATACGCAGCTTTTAATTAATTCGGTGACAATTACAACTCTAATTCAAATTAGTCTACACCGCTGTGGTGCTATAAATCTATTTGTCACATTTCAAGGTACACTGCATTTAAAATTAACAAACTTTTTATAAAATCCGTTCATAGTTTCAATCTTATGTATAGATAATAGCGGTATGCTAATTTATGCATGAAAATAGGCACTTAAATGTTGCTCGACTGCAACGCCCACAAATGGAACATACACCTTACTTGAACTATGTATGTACCAAGGGCGTAGCCAGTAAGGAGCAATGGGGGCGGTGGGCGGCAGTTTCAATTAAAGTAACTCAAAATTCAGATCGAGAAATATAATTTCTTGTGAATCGTACAGATTCTACGCAAATAATACAACAACAGATGTAGCAGTAGTTTTTTAGTTAGCGTATATAATCATGAAGAAAAAATATTTTCATTCATTGTAGGTCAGTCCTATGGATTTATTTATTCAAAAAAAAAAGTGCAAATTTTTTGAGTGCTTTAGATCTACATAGGTGTACGATATGTATGTACATATCTGCGCCCGTCAATTAAAGTAGCTTAAGTGACTTTAGAAGGTTTGACTTTGAATTAAAAAATATAAAGTTTCCCTTTAAAAATTTTATGTTTGTATGAAGTTTCTATTAAGATGGCATCTTGAATTACACCTATGGCTACTAATCGTTAAAATATTATTTTGGAACCAGATGAAATATCGCTTTAAAGTGGCGGTGGGCACGAGCCTGTCCGCTGGAAAAGCTCTTTTAAGCTTTGTATATATTTAGTATAGAAAGCTGATCATTTTAAAGGGAAAATGGCCTATCCCGATTTAGGTTACTTTATTTGACGAACACAGATATGTGTAGTGTCTTGTTGAATAAATTTAAATCTACCGCATACAGCATATAAAAAAAATTAAGTTTGCACAATGTTGTGGATGGATCGTTTATTACACTTCATAGAGTAAAAACTTGGCCCAGAAGCAAAACAGGAGAAGAAAGGCTTTCTGAACTATACCTCATGAGAGTTCATAGTAAACTCGTTACCGAGAAACGCGAGATGATTCAGGAGGAAATAATCGAAAAATTTGCTGAAAATCCGAGACGTTAGTTATTAGCGTAAAAATTATTAAATTAAAAATATATCGAAAAAATTAACAAGTATACTTCGTTTTTCACCCCTTACATCAGATCCTAGCTACGCCCTTGGTACATACATACATAAATATTTTCGTACATATATAAGTACGAGATAATTAATATTAAAGTTGTTTACAAAAACAAAATAAAACATCGCTTATGGAAAATATAATTTAAACAAAATGATACGAAATAAATAAAATAATAATATTGAAAATAACTGCGAAAACGCAAAGTTACGAAAATTTTACTGTTTACCTGGGGCAACACTAAAACCAAAACTTTTTTGAAAATTACGACCGACACTGATGAAGTCAGTAGATGTTTGCAGCAGTTTGCTATTAAAAAAATATAAACACAAATCGTCACAAACCTCATGTAAATAATAACCGTAATCTGCTTATACTTCATTTATTAGCTCTTTTGCATAGTTTTGCTCTTTTCGCTTTGTAGATTTATGGATTTTCTTGACACCTTTTAACGGTAATAAACTACATATATTTTACTAATGTGCACTGAATCGTAGCTGCCACCTAACGCCCACTCCCAGTTTGAGATCGTTGCGCTTGCGCAGAAAACCTGTCATCACAACTTAAAACAACGATTTCGGTGTGCATTTATGCACTTGTAAAATGCTTTGTCGCCTCTGTTCTATGCAAATGCAAATTCGAATGCAGACAGGTTGTTACAGTTTGCTTTAATGATGACTGTAATTATTTAAATGGCGCTGCGATTTGTTCTCAGCATGGCATTTTGATTTTTTTTTATTTCTTAGCTGTGGAATGAAATTTTTTACGTTACATGCATGTACATTCATATGGTCGTTAAAAAGCAAATAGACAAATTGCAGACTTTTTGAGTGGAAAAAAGTGTTAAGTTGGTTCAAAGCCATAAAATTAGATTTAGTTAAAAGTACTAGTATTTTACTCACATATCAAATATTCGTCTCATAAACTTTACACGAATATCGAATGTTCACCATACATACATACATAGGTATATTAAGCAGCATGATTTTCCGTCATAATCNCAGAAAACCTGTCATCACAACTTAAAACAACGATTTCGGTGTGCATTTATGCACTTGTAAAATGCTTTGTCGCCTCTGTTCTATGCAAATGCAAATTCGAATGCAGACAGGTTGTTACAGTTTGCTTTAATGATGACTGTAATTATTTAAATGGCGCTGCGATTTGTTCTCAGCATGGCATTTTGATTTTTTTTTATTTCTTAGCTGTGGAATGAAATTTTTTACGTTACATGCATGTACATTCATATGGTCGTTAAAAAGCAAATAGACAAATTGCAGACTTTTTGAGTGGAAAAAAGTGTTAAGTTGGTTCAAAGCTATAAAATTAGATTTAGTTAAAAGTACTAGGATTTTACTCACATATCAAATATTCGTCTCATAAACTTTACACTAATATCGAATGTTAAAGGAGGAGATCTTTAGTTCACCATACATACATACATAGGTATATTAAGCAGCATGATTTTCCGTCAAAATTCGGTATAGTAACATATGGGTGTTTCCATGATGTCGGACGTGATATTCGTACGAATTTAGAGTTAAATAAACATACAAAAAAAAGTTGCTTATGAAAAAAATGTGCACTTGGAACACTTATTTTTCTTTATTGGCGCTGTATCCGCCTAAGCGGTTTTGCCCGGGTCCAAAACATCACGCCAGTCGTTTCTCTTCTGGGCCTACTGACGCCAACTGGAAATGCCAAATAAAGCCAAGTCCTTCCCCACCTAGTTTTTCCAACGCAGAGGAGGCCTTGCTCTTCCTCTGTTACCAACATCGCGACCCGCGTTGGATACTTTCAGAGCTGGAGCGTTTCTGTCCATTCAAGTGGCATGCACTAGCCAGCGTAGCCACTAAGTAAAGCGCATACAGCTCCATTCGTTATTCGCCATCGCCAACGGGCAAAGGCCTGTAAATGTTTCGCAGAATCTTTCTCACAAAAACTCCAAGAACCGCTTCATGAGAAGTTTTCGTTGTCTACACTCTAAAAAGTGCATGTAAAACTACTACTGAAAAGTGTTTATTTTTCAACCAGAATCTGTTCAAGTATACGCACAAGATGTTGAAGATTTGATTTTGAACATGATTTGTTTAAAATATATACATAAATATACACATGAAATGTTTCAAATTACAAACATTTTGAAAGTAAAAATATATTTTTTTACAAATAATAAATACTAAGTGCCAGGGGCGCACGCAGAAATATATTTTTGGGGGGGGGAGAGTTTATACTTCTAAATATATATCATCAGAAAATACTGAAAATTCGCTCTTTAAAATACATTTATGCAAGTTTTATGTACAGAATGAAATAAAAAAATAAACTTTTTAAAGTTTTATAAATTGCATTTTATTTACATAAAATTTACAAAGAACTCAGACCTTTTCAACCGGCTTCAAAAAAGGGGAGGTTGTCAGTTCTTCGGAGTATTTTTACTTCTTTTATTTNTTTTCAACCGGCTTCAAAAAAGGGGAGGTTGTCAGTTCTTCGGAGTATTTTTACTTCTTTTATTTATTTCACCGCATAACTTTGCACTGCGTTAACCGATAGTTTTTACCGGAAAGATAGTACCTTAAAGGTCGTCCCGTAATTTGGTTTA
>NW_016163784.1:0-34769 GCF_001687245.7 Rhagoletis zephyria | reverse complement strand
TGGCATTGCAGGACTAACTGCTTCGAAAGAAAAGTGTTGTACTCTTTCATCTGGGTATTTTCCAAAAACCTTACCTACAGCAGGCACATAGTTCATGCCTAGTTACGTTGGTGATCGTACCCTAGTAGTTTGCTGAAATTTCTTTCCGCATTTCGCTTACACAGCGGACTTTTACTATATTCACATAAACAAAAATAAACTCAGCCAAACTTATTGACCCTTTTCACACATAGTGTTGCGCTAAGTCTATAAGCATGTTGAGGTACATGCAGAGACACATTGTGGCAATGGGCGTTGCACTCAATATTTCGGGCTTGCGTCACATTTTATATGAAGCCATGTAATCTAGTAGCTATAAATTAGGGTCAGAAAATTTAAATCCGTGGTCAGTTTTGAGCTTACTAAGCCCTAAGCCTTAGGAATAGGAGTTCGCAAGCGTGAAAATTTGCCGCTATTTGGCACTTGGTTTTTTCAAATCATCTTATTAAAAACTAAAGCTTTATTGCACCGTTTCAGGGTCAGACCGATACCAATGCTTAATAAAAGACTGAAATTAGTGCAATTGGGTGTTTTCAATCTAAAAATATTTAGCCAATACATTTGTTACAAACCAAAGATAATAAATTTAAACGAAAATCATTGCTTAGTCCCCGCCGACCAAACAGGCGCAGCATAGCTAAGAAGCGTACAGCCAATTTCCTTGTATGTTGCCAACAACGTCTCTTTGTCTTCGCCGCAGGTGCAGCCGGTGATTGACTTGAGGACCTTGTTGCCGCTCTGCGCTAAATTGACAATTGTGGTTGTGTGCGCGTAGAAGGAGAGCAGGCTATCAGGCTAAGATTTTCGGGTTATTAACCATCGAAATTGGTGTGGCATCGACTTGAATACCTAGCAGAAGCCTGACTTCCTTCAGACCGAAGCAGATTTCATCGGGGAGAGGGTTAGTCTTCGTGCAGTGAATATGCGAGAAAATTCCGAGCGGTAGACATTTAATTTCGAGCAGAGGTCATCTATTCCATTTCCGGATGCCAAAATCGAACAGTCGTCAGCGTATGAAGTCAGGGAGACTGCGTCCGGTGACCAGCATTTGAGTCCCTGTGGGAGAACAAATGTCCAACGCTGCTAGGACCATCCTCTCACAGAGCGATTTCAGTTTAGGCCACGAGTTATCTGGGTATTTATGGCATTAAGAGCGGTCGCGGTGCTTACGAAAGCATTAAGATGCTTCGCTGGGGTCAGATTAACCGTGAAGTACGGGAACAGCAGGGTCGCAAGCGTCATCACTACTATGGAAAGCAGTTATCGGCTGATCAAACGCTCTTTTGTTAGCTGGTTTCGCCGGATTTATTAGTGAGACCACTCTCCCTTACTTAGGCATATCTGGAATTATGAGTGTGGCTAACAGACGGAGTAAGAACCTTGGTGCAATATAGATACTACTCCCGCTAACCCCAATTTTGTCGGCGTCAGCATACGCATTCCGTCGGGATCAATGGGTTTGCAGGTTTTCGTCTTCCTGATGGCCACCTTGACTTCACCGCTGGTGAGAGCAAGCCCTGCACGGTTTTTGGCAGTTTGTTGTCCGATTTGAGAGAAATCTCATGGCTGACCAGAGCCTACCGACCGGGCGTAAGTTGTCACGCTCGTTTGTGAGTGCAGATGTTGCTGCCGGAAAGTTTGGGCAGACCAATAAGGCAGTGATATTTGATAAAACCCAACAAATTTTAATGTACTATATATACGGATTCGTAATGAGCAAAAAAAAATATATATCAAAAATAGCTTTAACATTTGCCGCACCAAAATTAATGTTGCCCTGTGTAATGAATCATTACAAAGCAATTTTACGTTTACTTCGTTTAGTAGGCAATGAAAAACGTGCAATTATATTCAGATATGTGTACCTATATATATTTTTTGCATAAGCTTCAATGGAAGTTTGCGTAATATTAACCACCATCAGCAGCCATTTTGGATTCTTTAAATGCCAAAGAAAAAGGCTAAATGAATATAACTCCACCTAATAAAAATATTTGATTTTCTATCAACCCAGAAACTGAAGCTCCACCCAGAAATGATGATTCATCGCTAGCACAGTGGAAAAAAACCATAAAAGGCAGGCACAAGGTAAGTAAAGAAAAAAACAAACCGTCTCTAAAGAAGGCAGTCGGTATGCTTCAGACAGCAGCAACTACCGTGACAAAAGATAGTAATGGGCAACAACAACTGCCAGATCTATGCCACTGTAATGTGCTACTCATGACCGCCAAACATAAACGACATAGCCGCACAATTTCAAATACATATACATAGGTATATAGATATTTCCCACAAAAGAGCACGTGAAGTGGAGTAAAGCAAAGAATGCGTAGCTCCACCCAGAAAGGGAATACCAAACTAATTTTAACATAAATCTGGGCGTACATACATACATATGTATAAATAAATACGGTTATGTGCTGTGCGTTTGTCTAAGAAGGCGGAAACCATTCGAAAAACGCACAACAATGCCGAAAACTCTACGTCGAGCAGTGTGGTATGACCTTAGCAAAAGTATTATGGAGCAATGTGTCCAAGTGAAACAGCAAGCGGAAGTTAGTGGATAGAAAGAAGATGAAAACATGCTAATAATATTATACCAACGTAAAGCCACGCCCCTTGAGGTTTGATCGAAAGAAATGAAATGTAGTAAAGAGCAAAATTAAATTGCCAAAAAAAGAATAAAAGATAAGGTCTGGAGTGCAAGGGCGATAATACTGGCGATAGCACTAAGCAGTAGGCAGACACAAAGCAGTCAGCGCTACTAAAGAGGCAGACACAATAAAACACAGCCGTAGGGCAATAAAGGCAGGCTGAGTCAAACAAATACACACAGTGTTATACTTACATATATGTACATACATATATTTTTGTTGCTATACAAAGTCACAGAGCTAAGTTGGCGTGAAAACAACCCCTGAACGATATTGGGTATGAATCGAATATACTTACTATATATGTAGCATGTATATATATTTGTATAGGAAAATTAAAAAAAAATGATTTTACCAAAAGGTCCACATGGTAAGACGAAGGTTGAGAAATTCAAAAGAGGAGAGAGAAGAATGGAGAGAGAGTTAGCGAGAATATAATTGTATCTTTAAGATACCATAACTATGTTTATATTTATTTAAAGTATATAAATGTCTATGTATATGTTTATGTAATTATGTATGTATGTATATAAATATATTTGTTTGTATGCATATAGAAAAAAACTAAATAAAATACTTTTTATACCCAACCGCACTTGTGCGCAAGGGTATTATAACTTTGTGTGCATAACGGTTTTTTTTTTAACGGTCTAAAGGAATCGAGATAGATATACATATGTAGACATATGAATACTTAATTACGCAGAATGAAAGAAGAGCCGATTTAGCTACGTCTGTCCGTCCGTTCGTTCGTTTAAACGATAACCTAAACAATAATTGAGATATCTTAACAAAATTTGGTATAAAGGCTGCCCCTCTTCCGAGGTAGCATTAAAAACGGGCGAAATCGGACGGTAACCACGCCCACTTCCCACATAACGGTATTTTCTATAAATAAAAAAATAATAAATGGATCCAAATTGTTGAAAGCTGGAAAGGGGAAGTAGAATTTTGGCATAAAATAAGATAACTATAAAGGTTTTGGAAAATGGGCGTGGCACCGACCACTTATGCATAAAGAAATGCTGTTTCTCAGTAGGCGCTTAACCACCCCTACCAAACTCGGTACGAACATTGCTTAGTGTCTCACTACGAAACCTGGTGAACCATTTTTGAAATCGGACAGTAACCACGCCCACCTCCCATATAATGGCAATTTACAGAAATACAAAAACTGCTACAAATCAATAACTCTTAAACCTACTTACCTCGAAATCGATGTTTGCAATATTCTTTTAGCAGTAAATCAGATTTCTGCACAGTTTTTGGAAATGGGCATGGTACCGCCCACTTCTGATTACAGACATATGTATTTGTATCTCGGTAATCAAATTATCAATATCTACCAAGCTAGGTGGAGTTACTCCCCTTGGTACAGAAAGGCAATGTGTTGAAAATTTTTGAAATCGGAATAAAATTACGCCCACTTCCTATATAACGGTAGCTTTCAGAAATACTTAAACTCCTATATTTTTATAATAAATTAGGACTCTAAGCTACTCAAGTTAATACTTACAAAAATATCTAAAGAAGAAATAAGATTCTTAAACTGTGTTTACATATAAATATGATCTCAATCAAAACCCGTTTTTCAATCACCCCGTTTACACATGCAAATCTTAGATTATTAGCCGTCAAATTTGTTGTGCTTAAAGTTATATTTCTTCTCTGTGCCACCGTGATCACTTATTTCTACTATATTTATCAATTTAAATATATTTGCACTTAATATTTTCTTAAAAAGACCTCTACAAACTTCTTCTCCTAGCTAACGTCCATTTTTTATTACTTTTATATTTGTCATTTCTCCTCTTCGCAAAAATAATCGATAAAACTAGGTTGGGCACCGAAAAGCTATCGGTTTAATCTTAGATTATTTATAATTACAGACTAACGAGGAATGAATTTTGTATGGCTAATCTCTTTTCCTAATTACAGATTAGGGAGTTAAGCTCGAAGATAAGAAGATAATATACTTATATGTAAAGCTAGCATTATAGATTTTGGGAAAAAGGGCAGGACACCGCCCACTTACATAAGTTCATGATGGTAATCGGTTTATCGTTCAATTAAATATTTCATTAAGTCTAACTAAGCAAATTATCGAAAATGTTTGAAATCGGGTGATGACGCGAGCTTTTCATATAATTTACAGAAAGGCGAAAAAACTATATTTAATAAGTGCGCTGGGTACCTACGTATATAAAGTTCGGTTTCACCCGAACTTTTACTTCTTTATTTATCTCTTCTCTCCCATAGAGTAATTTGGACTCTAAATATTCTCTCAAATTTCACACTCATGGCATAATACGCCCATTCTCTGAAATAAAAAGTAATAACAAAGCCCAGCAATAACCATTACTGGCAATTTTAATTTTGAACGTACTGGCTCTGTTGCTGCCAATTCAACAACAGTATCTAGAGCACGCTTCATATGAAGGCAGCAGCAATAATAAAGCAGAAGAATTTACTTAATAAACAGAGCTATAATGCCAGCTTAAGCATACCTTCCTTCAAGTGAGCGTATGGCTATTGAGAGCCTAAGTACATGCATACAGTGGCTCACAGCCAAAACCATGCATAAAAAAAAATGTATTTTGTTAATATTCACAAATTTTTTTCTAATAAATTGTTTTTGTTATTTTTCTATAAAAATGTGGTTCATATTACAACAAAAACCAAAATTCCAAACTTTGTACCAAAACTAGGAAAATTCGAAAATTTTCCAACATTTAGGTCCGTTTTTTAGAAAAATTTCGGATATGAACAAATCTCACGAGTTGTTACATTTTTGNCAACAAAAACCAAAATTCCAAACTTTGTACCAAAACTAGGAAAATTCGAAAATTTTCCAACATTTAGGTCCGTTTTTTAGAAAAATTTCGGATATGAACAAATCTCACGAGTTGTTACATTTTTGGACAAAAACGTGTTTTTGGTCGAAAATGGTGGTTCACCTATCTTAGAAAATGCATTATCTTCAGTTTTGTATAAAGAACAAGATTCAATTGCGAAATTGTATTTAAATGAAAACTTAAAAAAGATATATTAAGTAATTTTTAGCAAAAAAAACCGACTTAAAGAAATATATATATATCTATATATTTCATGATCCAATGATCGGATCTAAACCAAATTAGTATGGGACCACCTCTGAGACACTACCTTTCCTTATTGAAATCGGTTGACGTCGTGCAAAGTTATGCGGTAACATACATAAAAAAAAAAAAAAAATATTCCGACGAACTGATAACCTCCTCCTTTTTTGGAAGTCGGTTAATAAAAGAAATAAAAATAACCACTCATGCTCATATATCAGTAGTTGCGTATGTAACGTATACGCCCGGTAGCACATTACCCAGTCGTCTAACACGTTTAATCGCACGCCTTAACTTAAAAGCCGTATTTTTTAAAAGTAATTAAATGTTTGCGTTTAAGATTTGTACACAGTATTCCTTATGCACATATATAGTTCTTTCTTCTTCTATAAAACAATTTTAGTTTGAATTTAGAATGCAACAATAAAAATTTAAAAAATGAAATTTTAGTTTCTCAAATCATAGGCATCTTTTAAGCTGTTGAACGCTAAAACTTTTGTGGCTTTGCATGACATTTAGGTATAACTTTGCTCTGAAAACCGTAAGAGGCAAAAGGAATGCCACAAAGAATGCCAAGAAAACAATTTTTATTGCTTTTCTACTGCTGAAAATTGCAGTGGATTTTATGTATTTAGTTTTAAAAATTTCAGAAATTTAATAAATATTTATTTTTCTGCATGAAAACTCAATTTGGACGAAACAAAATAAATACTAAACCAGCTGATGGTCAACGCGCGTAAAACGATCTATGTGGCATGTTTTGTACATTTTCATATATTTCATCTTATCTGTCAAAGCGAATCTCTTACGCAAAGCGAAGCAAGCATTTTATCTGACATCAACTTTACTCAATTTATTTTTTTTCTGGTGAGACACTAGATTCGTTCGTTTTGGCATGAAGAACATTTCCACCCTTTTGTTTGTTGACATTTTGAAATATATATCTTAAATTTTTTGAATTAAAAAAATCGTAAAATTTCAAAAATTAAAAAAATTGATTTTTTCGAGTGACAGTGAAACAATGAGTAATTTCGGTACTTTTTCGCCTACGTAAACGTTTTAAGGCTAAAATTGTTCAAATGCTTGATTTATTTTTTATTGTACTTGTTTCTAGAACTCCACTGATTGAAGAGAATGCAAGAATAATGCTTCAGTGTTTTTTCTTTCAGCCGAAAGAAGGGAGTAACTCTAAAAAAAAAACATCTCGGGAGATTTGCTCATAGTAAGGTGTAAATTTGAAGTTGCTACAAATTACCGTTTATTTGTGAAATTTTTTTGTGAAAGATCTTCCGTATTTCTTCCTTATAACGTACGCCTTTGCATGGAAAAAATTGGCGAAACATGAATGGAGTTTTTTTAAATTTTTCTACGTACGTACATATATGTATAAGTACTTAAATAAATAAATAAATGTTTTTTATTGGGAGTGGAAGCGGAGCTTGGCTGTGAACCACTGTAAGTACATATATTCAGAAGGAGTACATACACCCTTGAGTGTAAAACAACTAGGGTTGCCACGTAAACAGAGTTAGGAAGTTAATATATAAACAGGTACATATCGATAATCCGTTGCATCAACGGCACAATTTCAAAATTCAAAAAAAAAACAAAACCCATGTTTAATTTTACTGCTTACTCTGGTATAAAAAAAGCTATTCACTGTCAATGTACTGATATAGATACGGAGTTGGTGAAAGCTCTCCCTGACCATCACTTGGTTACCTTTACTCCGCTGACGGGAACCATCCAGGCCCTGCGCAATGGTAGCGCGCACTGCTAAACACTACACCACAGTGGCCCCTGTGTGCTTCTCCGGGTCACTGTAGGCGCTCAGACCACTCTTGGAAGGCAGATTAGCACTTTCATCCCAAACCAACAGGGGATTAAATGGTGATTCAGTAATGCGCCTGTATTAGCGCCAAGGTACCGGTCCTTTCGTAAGCAGTTTCTAGCAGCAAGCTTATCAGAATAGAATTTTATGCACGTTTTCGATCCAAGGCTAAAATCTGGTACTGATGTGTGGCGATAAGAAGTACAGAGTGGTTCATTTGAACCGTATGCGAAATCTTCATTTCAGGCTACATTCAGCTCAAACACCTGTGCGGAATTCTGGGATTGACGCTATCATATTTCGTACGGCAACTCTATCAACATATACACACATACATACATATTATATATTGGTCTCAGAAAATGTTCATGAACTACATACATATACACTTAACAAAAGCAGCGCCATAACCGCAGGCAGATAAGTAAAAGAGAACAGTAGAGCTAAGTGAGTGGGAACAAAGCCGCGCGGGTGTACAACAAGACCTCCATCGCAGCCAACATGATTAAACATGTTTTTGTGTGTGCGCTTCAGTTAAAGAAATCGTAAACCATTGCATTTTGAAAATCACGCGATACGAATACGAATGAGAGATGTCAACAAAAATTGGAAAAAAACAGTGGGCTCGACCCAGAGCGCGCAACTCGTGCACAACATTTCTGGCGCGAACCAAGTAGTTTTGTACGAAAACGATGGGAAAAAGTGATTCAGAACAGTGGTATCTGGCGGCTGGCTGTTTATGTCGTACGCTCACCGCTGAAGCACGTTTTTGCTATATCGACAAGATACAGATACGGGTGTATGGCAAGTGTGTATGAATGTAGGTACGTGCTGGTATACTATATTATATATGTAAGTACATATGCATGTGGGTACAGGCCTTCTGTTCCCGCTTACATTCTTTTCTTTTTTGTGACTTCATGAAGTCAGCGAGCGCCGCGTGAGTAAACTTGAACTGCAGCGTTTGAGCGCGCAAGAGAGGAAGTGTGCGCAATTCGGCGCGCGCTGTCATCACAAAAATACATTTGGTGTCTTGCATTGACGTTGGATAAAATACATAGTATCTATATACTCAGGTTTGCTGCCAGATGAAATTCTTTTCCACTCGTCGCCGCTTTCGTGTGTTTGAAGCGCGCGCGCGCACTCTCGGGACGCCTGCATTGCTGCTGGGTGCTGTGCTGTGAGTAGCTGGCATATAAAATGGTGAGCGCTCAGTGTTCTGCACGCATTTTGCATTGAACCATAAAGGAAAACGGGTCGTATGGACGCACTCTGTGTAGTTAGAAAGAAAGAAAGTAGCGGACAAATTTTTACGTGAATTTCATAATAATTCGTTTGCAGACGCGGAAACGTGAAAGAAAATATTTTTTACAAAAAAAGAACGCTATTAGTGAAAAAACTCTTCTAGCTGTTCGAATTATAAAAAAAAACGTGTAAGAAAAACTTTTGTGCGACAAAACAATAAATGAAGAGAAATTCCAACGCAAAGTTCAAGCGAAGAAAAAATTGTGTGTGAAAAAATTGAACAGCCCAAATCCCAGCACCCGAAAACTATCCACTCACCGAAATGGCCATCGCTTACTACATACCCGATCAAGCTACAGTCCTGCGACGCGGCATTATGAAGGAGCAGCAGATTCTACGCGCCCGCCAGGCATATTGGCGATTTGTATTCATACTATTTTGGGAATTATTGCATCAGTATGTGCAATATGAACGCCAGAGTTTGGGTAAATGCCGACTAACGAGATTTTTGCACTAAAACGATAACCACAATCCATCTAAGTCAAGTTCACCAACAACGAAAGCAAATAGAAACCAAAAAAAAAAAACTTCAATAGATAGCTTTTATAGATACGCAAAGAAAGAAAGAAATTCATCTGTAAAATCACGCTAAACGATAAAAATAAATTGTAAAAGTAATAATGCTGACAAGTGCAAAAATTCATCACTTCATTTCAATGTTCATTACAATTTCACCATAAAGAAAATCATTTCACAACAAAAAGACCTGCCCCACCGGACCAACGTTGAGCCGAAAATGATTACCGCAGCACCAACCAGCAATGCACACGTTATCAACGTCTTCGTCAACCTGTCTGCAAGCAAATACTTACCCGTACATGTATATGTACGTACATACGACAGTTGACGCGCGCCAAAAAAGAACCGGATTTCGTATACCGCTAACCCATAGTCATCCAAAAATGGATTAGTCATTTAGCAGTGGCCGCGACAAAAGCTGATAATTTTTTTTTCCATTCGCGGTCAATAACCGTGTGAAAAAAGGCATTTGACACATATTCGTGTTCAATTTACACATTTCATTTGTATGTAGATTTTTTACTTTTCGTTCAAGGTTAACGAAAGTTGGCTGTTCATAACTTGTTAGTTCTTTCCTTTTTGTGTTTTTTCCTTTGATATATTAGATACCTAAATATGTATGTATGTATTTGCATTCAATTCTACTTACCATAGCAGTGTAGTTTTATTTAGTCTATTTCTCATCAAAGCGATTGTGATACGTCTCTATGGTTTCTAAAATAAGCATTAACCTGTAAGATTATACTTAAAATACATTTGTATTAAGTAAGCAATCTCTGCGATAAGCATTAGCTATAAGTGATCATAAATTGTAATATAAAATATAAGACACTATTACTTTATAAGATACTCGTGTTAGTAATGTAAGAAAATGAAATAAATGACTCAATCATTGCTAAACAGAAGTGAATTTGTATTATTTTTCAATTTTTATAAGTGGACATCGACATTAAGCACGTATTTACATACATATGTACATATGTGCGAGTTAGGGAAAAATTACCTTTGCGCTTTGCAGCATTGTGGTCGCTTTGTGGGCTCTGCCTACCAAAGTGGGAAAACTATTTTCATGTTGTTAGTGAAGTGGGTTCTTGTTTTCCCTCACAATAACAGGGCAATTCTGGGCCCGAATCACAGCATCCGTGGTCGAATAAAACCCGATTCGAAATTTCTTTTTCAGATTAAGGCACTCGGTAGCGAGCTCGCTTTTTCAATTAAAATTATGTTGTAGAGAAAGTATCGCTAGAAAATAATCGATTCTACTTGTACCCAAAAGTACTTACTCAGATGAAATATTTTAGTTCAATGACCTATGTATATACAGTGGAGAAAGTTGTTTCTGTATGTACATATTTTCAGTTACATTTTCCCAAGTTTTGCAAACAGGTAAATACTTGCACATTATACTCGATACCAACCAAGCGCTTGTACGCGCGTATCGCAGAGGTACTCGAGTATATATTTTTAAGTATGAATTGGTATTGGAAAGTCGTATATTCTGACTAACGACGACTTTTCAACCTGCGTTTTTTGCACATTCTTCTTTAAAAAATTCTTCGGAAATCTTCGTCCATTTACACGATGGCTTTTTCTTTGTGGCGTTCTTGCGTTTTTTTTTTTTTGACATTTAAGCGTCAAATTTTCTTCGGTCTATTCTTTCGTTCTCATTTTTAGAGCGGAGCGAATCGTGAACTCAAAGTAAAAATACGAAAATGTTAATTCGATAAAAACGAAACGTCCACCCAGGCTGAAAAGTCATCGTGTAAATTGGCTCTAAGATAGTAGAAGGTCTTCTGTAAGATAATTGAAAGACAGTAGTAAGCTGACCAACCGTCCTCCTTTGAGGAGGATTGTCCTCCTCGAACGTGATTTGTCCTTCTCAAAAATATTGTCCTTCTCTGTCCTCCTCCTCCTCCTTTTCTAGTTTTATACATTTTTATGGCCTTATTCATAAAAAATAAAGTGGGTTTAAAAAGCTTTATAAATTGACGTTTTCATAAATTTTTCAATTTATAAACCTTTTGTAAAGCTACTTTATTTTTATGAATAATGCTGGATTTCCACTAGGCATTAAATGACAAATGACAAAGTCGGGCATTAAAAAATTATCGTGTCACTACAATAAAAAAATAGTCATTACGTTTATTTCCACATGGCATATTTTTAAATGGCATACATTTTTTGTCATTTCAATGCCTAGTGGAAATTCGGCATAAGGCAATTAAACGTTCAGTTAAATGTTGTAAACTTTTGATTCAACTAACCGCCTGTGAAAGTTGAACAGTGTACACGCCTTTAAGCCTTAATCAATAATATTTAATATAGCTTTCTTACGGCCCCCAATTACGTAGTTCACTCTCTGATACATAATTCGCGCTCCAATTACCCTTCGAATTACGTAATTCGCTATAGAGTCCGATTAATCGGCATTGGAATCGGGCGTTTTTGGCCGATTTTCAGCCAACTATTTTTTACTTTTTCTGCAATTTTAACAAATGTTCATCAAAATTTGAAACTTTTTAATCAGATTTTTTAGAATTATTTTGAGTGCGCAGTTTTTTAAATTTTAGTATAATAAAATACAAGTTTGAAGTAGCTAGGTAAGTGTTGATCTTTGACAATTTTTTGTTCACGCATTTTCTTCCAAACAAAGTATGTTCGAACATTTTTTTGTATGGAGAAAATCCGCAACACCTTCAACAAAAAAATTTCCAAAAATCAATAGTAAGTCCTAGTTACTTAAAATTTGCACTTGATTAAAATAAAATTGAATGGGCTACACAACTGCATACTCAGAATGTTTAAAGAAAAATTTTGAAGGAGGAGTTTCCACATTCAATTCCGAGGTTGCTTCACCAATAAAATTATACGTTGTGGACACTTTCTATAAGAAAAAATAAAAATAAAAATTTTATACCAACTAACGGAAATCGTGTGCAAATTGTTGCGTTGCAGTTAAGAAACTAATAAAAAAGGATATGAGCACACTAATAAGGATGCCTAACAACGGCAGTGGTAACTAATAATAGTAAGGAACCTGCCAACATTTCCTTTTCAGTAATTTTTATGTGCGCCAATAAAACTATGACATGATTAAAAAAACAACTGCAAGAAAAATAAATAACAAAAAACTAAAAAAGGAAATGTGCGTCAAAGGTATCACTGCGACGCGCAAGAGATATTCTATGTGGCAGGGTCTTAATAACGGACTAGTCGAATTTTATGTGTCACCTCAGAAGCATACTTACAAAGATAGGAACCAGAGCGCTCGCATTAAAAAAAAAAATCCAACATTGACACTCCCAACATCAGCAGCAACAGTTCAAGCACCTTCCAGCAGGATAAAGCTAAATAAGCAATGTTGACAATATCTCAGCGCGACAAAATATGCAAAAGATAAATAAGTAAGTTGACGGGGGAGACCCCTTTACTGCTGCGAAAGGCAAATGAAAAGTAGGTGTGTTTATGAATAGTTTTAATGGCTTATCATTGTTTATTGTTGCTTCAGAAAAATAGCTATAAAAGTGAGGGGTAAATGTAATGGAGAAAAATGCAATTTTTCGCATTGCTTACATTTCTCGCGTGCACTTAAATTTCACGCAGCGCAAACAACCAAACAAATACCTACCAAATGCTGCGCTATTACAACCGAAAGAAAGTTGTACGGGCAACACCCCGCTCATAAAAAAGGGATAACTCACGGAAACAATGCAGGCAGCGTCAGGACTTTCTGGCATAGAGAAGAATTGAAAAAAGCGCAGCATAAAAAATGCACAGGCAACATGTTGTGACACTCAGGCGACGCACCGTTAGCGTATGGACATAGACAACAGCTCACCCGCCTTGTCATCGTGCGCTTCGCTGCTTTGCGACGTTTTGCCACCTCAAGCTAACTGTAACGGTAATGGTTGGCAACATTCCATCAGCGTGTGAAATTATGATAAATGTGCAGCAATGCAACACATTGCAATGCAGCAATTTTTATTTTGCTACTTTTTACTATCTTTTACTGTTTACCATTTTTTCTTTGCACTTCCTTGCAGAACCTTTTCTTCGTTACGTGCCATCAGCGGTGATCGTAAAAAATGTCACTAACTACTACTTTCACTGCTTTTGTCATTGTTGCTGTTGTGTTGGCTGTGCTGCTGGTAAATGCAAAGTTCTGTTACTCCTCCCGATGGGCTTTGGTGGCTTTGAAAAGTGGTTGCGGATTTTGATTGCATTTTCTTTTAATTAAATTAGCGTTTTTATAGTTGTGTTGCGTTGTCGTAAAAATGATGGCAATGCAAAGATAAGCATGGGATTAAGTGCAAATTTTAAAAAGGGATGAAAAGGTGAGAAAATGTATGGGAGCTGAGAAGCTTTAAATGAATATTTAAATGGAACATCTTATTTAAATATTAAATGGGGTGAAATGATTGAGCTTGGAACGATATGGAATGGAACAAAGGAAATAATATTTAATCAAATGAAGTGAAGTGGAAGAAAATGAAATGTAACAAACAAAACGTGTCGGAACGAAATGAAAAGTATTCAAATGAAATGAAGCGGAACAACACAAATGGCGGCTAGTTGGAATTAAAACGAATAAAATGCAATAAAACACAAAAAATGGCAAAGAATGACATTAAATGAGATAGAATGATGTAGAATGAAAATTTTAATAAAATGAAATTTAAAAAGTAAATAAAGTAGAGGGACAAGTGGAACATAATGAAATTAAACATTAATTAGAATTAAATATAATAAATAAATAATGAAATTTAGGTAAAGAGGCGGAATGAAAGGGAACGCAGAAATGAAACGAAATGAAATAAAGTGCGGCAAAACTAAAAGACGCAAAATTAAATTAAATAAGCAGAAATTAAATGAAACTAAACAGAATGAGATGGAGCGAAATTAAATGAGATGAAATTAGTTGAAATGAAGTGGGACAAGATGATGCAAAACATAAACAAACGTAATGAAGCCATACGATACGAAATGAGATGTTATAAAAATAAACTAAATCAAACGATCGGAAAAGGAATGAAAAAAATGAAGATAATAGAATTACCATTAATGAAACGAAATGTGACGAAATAAACAGAAACGAAAAGAAACGATCGGAAATAAAAGGAATAGAATTAGAGTGCATTGAGAAGAAATAAAATGAAACGAAAAAAAATAATCAGAAATGGTACAAAAAGGAAATGAATTAAAGTGATCAGAAAAAAATAGTACAATAGAATAATTGAGATGGTATGAAAATAAGTGAAATTAAATTATCAAAATTAAATTGAGTCTTTAGAAACAGCAATAAAATTATCGGAAACAACAAATTTAATTAAATGAAATGAAATTGGCAGAGGTGAAATTAAATGAATGGAAGTGAAATTAAATAAAAAGAAATGCCCGTAAATTTAGGAGACTTGCGCGAAAAGTAGCCAGTAGCATAGCTCTTTTGCTGTATATGGTGCCGCTCCAATTTAGATTGGCAGCTCTTGTTACGTTTGTTAGCATCAGATGGAGAAAGTGGTACGAGAGTGGATCGGCTTGTTTAAAACCTCGTGTGGTCTTAAGCATTGCGGGAGAGGCCCTTCGCAATTTGGACACAGCTGAAAATTGTATCCAACGTCACTCTACTTAGCCGTATTTGTTTCGCAGGCGCGGCACATGCAGCTTCTCTTAATGCCATCAAAAGCAGTTTTAAGATCGACAAAAAGATGGTGTGTGTCGATTTGCATATCGAATGTCTTTTCCAGAATTTTAAGTGCTATGGAAATCTGGTCAATGGTGGTACACGGAGATTCCAATCTTCAGGAATGTATTCTTCAGATTAAATTCTGCTTAATAGCTGGCACATGCACTCGACCAGCTCTTCGCCATCGGCTCAGCCAGTATACCGTCGGCTCCGGGGGCCTTATTGTTCATAAGCCGCGTTATTGCTGTTCTAACTTCATTTTGGTCAAGTGATGCGGGTTCTTCTTCATCAAAGGCGCCCCCCCCTGTTTTGCCATTCAGAAGCGTTGTGAAGTGTTCCCTCTATACCTCAAGTGTATTCTGGACATCTGTTACCAGATTTCCATTTGCATCTCTGCAGAAGCCAGCCCAGGTCTTGAAACTATTTGATTGCTACCTTTCTGATAGAATTTTCGAGCCGCATTCCTGTCTGCCAGCATCTCAAGCTCTACGCATTCACATCTTTCTGCGTTTCGTTTCTTTCTTTGAATATACCTCTCTCCTGCCTCCTCATCTGCCAGTATCGTTCAACTGACGCTCGCGCAGCTATTGGCTGCAGGATGGTTTTGTATGCTGCGTATTTCTCTGCAGAAGCCACGCGGCACTCTTCGTCATACCAGTTGCTCCTGCGTTTGCGGTAGTAGC
Source organism: Rhagoletis zephyria (assembly GCF_001687245.7). Classification (NCBI taxonomy): domain Eukaryota; kingdom Metazoa; phylum Arthropoda; class Insecta; order Diptera; family Tephritidae; genus Rhagoletis; species Rhagoletis zephyria. The sequence goes on along the minus strand of NW_016163784.1, from coordinate 18,957 downwards.
CAACCACTTCTTCCTCAGTGGCACGCAGCGATTGGAGGATGAGTTTCCACTGCTCAGTTATATCCGGTTTATGAAAAATTTCTTGTTTAAGCTGTTCGGTGTGACTGCAGCTTCTCGACGTTGAACTTTCGCCGCGTTAACTGATGCACATTCTTGGTTGCATCAAGGTAGTGATCCGAGTTGATGTTGACTCCTCGGATAAAGAACGCTCGAAGCGTATCTTCCATCTATCACAACATGATCAATTTAGTTCTACGTTCTTTGGCGAGCGGAAACCCGCGTCGCTTTGTGGCTGTTTCGATGATAGTGTCTAGTACTACTAACTACCATGTTCCATACCGCGCCCAGGTTGATCAGTTCAGAGTGTTGGACCAAACATGCTTTTTGGCTTCATCGTCGTTCTCCTCCGTCGGGGCGTGAACACAAACTATGATTATATTCTTGAAATTAGCTTGCGGATCGTGGCAATTCGTTCACTGGTGGGGGTGAACCTAGAGACATGGTGGCGTAGTCTCCGCCCAGCCACGAATCCCACACCAAATGTGTGCGTTGTCTGAATATTTTATGTAATCGAATTTCCCGGATTGCAGTGATATCAGCCTTATATCTTGTGAAAACATCCAGAAATTAGAGAAAGGCACCTTTTTTTTGGGGGGGCCGGGAGCGTCATTCCAGACAGTTTTGGTCCTTTAATTGCAAGGCTTTTTTACGTGGCGGGTCTCAAGCCCAGCACACAACCATTGCTGGGAGGAGTGGTTTTTCAACAGGATACACGGTTATAAACCGAATAATTCGAAGTGACCCCACCGAAGCTCCCAAGCGGAGGGGTATGCTATGGAAAAATAGATGTTATTTTACTAAAAAGCGCGCTTCTAGCTAAGCGGTTTTTAAAGCAATTCAAATTTGGGTTGTCCGGGATGTAAGGAAATGGTTTTCAATGGCCAATTTTAAGGTAGCAATAAGCGACTAAACATAGCATTATAGCAATTAGACTTAGGACAACTTGTGAAATGGTCAGGTAGAGCGCAGAGATGAAACTACATATACATATACAAGATGATTGTAAGGTCTCAAGGACATCTTGACCACGACTAAATAAGAAAAGCACGGAACACCTTCTCAATTTCAACAGATCTGCCGTAAGAGTTCTTACCGGAATTATAACAGGATAACGTCCTATTTCGATATTCCAAAGATAACGAATAACAATGAGATATCTCTGCAAGATATGCAAGATAAGTTTTGATCCAATTAACACAAAGGATCTAAATGGTCTCCTCTGAAAGTCATTATAGAATATATCCTTAAATCACTAATCGAAATGACTATCTACTGTTAATTGAGAAAATAAGTCAATCGTTTATCCTTCATTGAAGCATATGATTGACTTCTAAGTTCAACTTATTCATCGTCCGCATAATCATATCAGTCAAATCGTTTGCAATCATCAAAAGGAAAAAAAAGAATGAATGACAATGATGGACGACCAAAAGTAACAAAAATCTATTTCGTACTTCCTGCACGAATGCACAAAGTGAAGAAGAAGAATTTCCGGCGAGCGGCAGAGAAAGTAAAATGAATAATCGAAAACATTGCAGAAATTCATACTTTATTTCGGTGGATAAATACTTACTTGTGTATGTACATACTACTTACATAATTAATATTTCTTTAATCAGCAATCATTTTTCGTCAAGCGTAGCTTACAATGACAACAACAACAGCTACAGCGTTGCTTTTGAGAAGTTTCTACATATTTGACGTTTATAAGCTTTTGTATATCAACTGCGTCCTAAATATTATTACATCTTCATAATTTCTATATCTATTTTTTTTCATTTGCTATTCGTGCTTTATTCGCTAATGATAAAATACCCTAAAATTTCGCCACCACAATCGGTCACGCGTCACGTAATAACACCTTTGAGTAGAGGGGTTCCCAGCCCACTTGCTTCTGGAAGTGGTAAACAAATACACAATTCGAGTGCTTTTGTATTTATTAAGCATTTTTTTCGATACTTGTAATATAAGTATGTATGTGCAAGTACTTAAATGTGAGTAGGTACATGCGAATCAGCGCTTAGTGACATATCAGTAATTAATGATTCAGCGTCCGCTGGTTGCGACCGCTTCCAACCGCTCCGTTGGTTGTCATTACGTTGCCAATTTGGAGTGATCATTATGTTTATGTATTATAATGTTTTGTTCGGTTGGAATACATTTTTTTTTTCGGCTGCCTATCTGTATCCTGTGTGTCAATTCTGTCGTGTCTTGCGTTTTGTGTGCAGAGTTTGGTGTAATCATCAATCATATTTGACTTTGGAAATAACTTTTCATATCAATTTGATTTGGAAGATTCATTTATGAAATACGCTCGTTAGCTTTTCGTCTCCTTTGACCTGTGTATGTATGTATATAAGTGGTCGAAAAATGCAAAAAAGAAAAAAAAACGTTAAGTGTATCAGCATTAATTTTGATAATTAAAGAATATGGTTTTAGACAAATAACCTACTAAAATATCTATATATATAATACGCGAAGGGATTTTTTGTGCAGCATAAAAGATCTGTACCGTTCGCCCGATTTTCAAAAATGAGATGTCAAATTAAAGCGCTTGGTCTGTAGATGTGCAATAAGGTTTTACTTTTTCGAAAAGAGTTGCCACCTGTTAAATAATTAAACTCAAGTTAATTACTAATCAATGCTCTCAGGTCCGCAACGTCCGTTCGATTTTCAAAAGTGAGGTACCAAATTAAAGGGCTTAGGGTCTGGATGTTCAAGGTTTTACTTTTTCGAAAAAAGTTGCCACCTCTTAAGATATTAGGCTCAAATTAAATAAAACCTTAAATCAATTAGTAAATATGGGTATCAATCGAAATGGTTTTGAAAAGGCTTTATAACTTAACTACGTATAGGAGCGTTGCCGCATGTTAAAAAATTTAATTCAATTTTATTTAAAGGAATGTGGTAAGTGAATAAGGTATCGCTATATGGATGTCATACAAAAAAGGTTTAAGAATGTAGTAGCTTGAATATAATTTGAATAGGGTTGCCACCTATTTGAGAAGTATAATTGAGCTTTCTTTTTTATATGAAATACTAACGATGGATGTCAAATGAAAGAGCTTCACGAAATACTTGGTTTGGCAATTTAGAACATTTTTGATGTGTTTGGGGGTTGCCCCAGTTTAAAGGGCTAAACTAAAATTATTTAATAAGTTAAATGACTTACTAACCGATGGTTATCAATGGAAATGGGTTTAAATTCCTTTATTTAAGAACTATATTTAGGAGGATTGCCACGTGTTTAAAAAATAAATTTCCACTTAATTCATCAGTTACGTGAAATATTTAGAACAATGTCAGACGAAAAATATTTAAGGAAATTTTAGTTCGAAAATAATTTTTAAGAAAGTTGCCGAATATTTTGAAAGTGGTATTTTGTTTAATTATACATAAGTTACACAAAATTTTAAAATATGGTTATCAAAAGAACGAGTGTTAAGAAATCTTTAAGCTGAATAATTGTTTTTTTTTTGGTGAAAAAATCAAGCTCAAATTATTTAATAAGTTAAATGGATTTTCAAAAGATGGTACCAATCGAAATGGGTATGAAAATAATTTATTTCTAAATTGTATTTAGGAGAGTTGCCATGTGCTTACAAAAATTAACTTCAACTTAATTCATCAGTTAATTGAACTATGTATAACAATGCCAGGCGAACAATTCTTGTTTGAAAATACTAATTTGTTTTACTTATACGAAAGATACATAAATGAAATATCGAAATATTAGTGTCAAACGAAGAGTTTTAAGAAAACTATAGGCTGATAATATTTTTAATTAGAGTTGCTATCTATTTTTTTTAAGGTCATCACTTCTGCACCGTTATTTCGAATTTCCAAAATGAGAAGTCAAATTAAAGAACTGGGATTCTACATAGATGTGCACAGGTTTTATTTTTTGAGGTTACAAGGAGATTTGAAATTTGATGAAATGAAAACCGACACCATGCGAGACCTCTCATCACTGAGAAATGGTTTAGATTAATCATTAGGAATATTTTTGGGTTTCACATGTTTAAACAATTTAATTAAATGTTGGCGTTTTGACGCCATGCGGGCTCACTAGTTACTTTTATTCCTCTGGATATAATTACACTGTGCAGTCGGTAAGTCGGTAAGAAAATAATAAAAGTCAATGAATAACCATTATGTTAAGATAAATATTTTTCGAGTCATCTATAATTATTATTCAAGGACTTATATTATAAAAGCACTTACATATTAATTACCTGAGAGATAAATATTTTTAAGTCTTTAAAGACTTTTATTTTAAGACTTATATTATAAAAGTCTTTTCATAATAATTATGAGCGCGGTTCGGTACTAGTTCGGGAGTAGTTAGGGACCAGTTGGGGCTTGGTTTGGAACCCGTTCGGGACTATATCCAAAATTTTTTCGCACTCATNACATATTAATTACCTGAGAGATAAATATTTTTAAGTCTTTAAAGACTTTTATTTTAAGACTTATATTATAAAAGTCTTTTCATAATAATTATGAGCGCGGTTCGGTACTAGTTCGGGAGTAGTTAGGGACCAGTTGGGGCTTGGTTTGGAACCCGTTCGGGACTATATCCAAAATTTTTTCGCACTCATAATTATTACCAAAATACTTTTATAATATAAGTCTCAAAATAAAAGTCTTTTGAAGACTTAAAAATATTTATCTCAATGATAATTGTTATGTCAAGACTTTTATAAGTCTCAAAATAAAAGTCTTTGAAGACTTAAAATTATTTACCTTGCTGATAATTATTATGAAAGACTTCTATTATATAAGTCTTAAAATAATTGTTATCGATGACTTAAACAAACTTTCTCACACATAATTATTATCAGAAGACTTTTAAAATTCTTACGAAAATTTGGATGATTTTTTTAAAACTCCACCATGAAATAATTATTATTCAGAATCTCTGCTTGGAACTCTTCACGTATAAAACTGTGCACAGTGAAAATACAATAAGGGCATAAATGGTATGATTACCTCCCTCAGAGTTGAAAACCGTCGAAAACGTAACAAGGACTACGATTCACGGATATGATCCTAGAATGTTCGAACCCTCTAAAGGAAAGCTTCCTCTAACTGCAGGATGTCTACAAAAATACAAGGCTGAGATCAGCGCAGTACAAGAAAATCTATGGACGGAACATATGTAGCTGCTTGAAGTATACAACGTGCGATATACTGGCTGTAGCTGCAACGAGACGGCGCACAAATTTGATGTGAGATTTGTGGTTGGGCCGAGACTTCGATAGCTTCCCTCAAGGTTCAACCCTATCAGTGAACGAATTGCCACAATCCGCAGAAGGGCTATATATTTACAATAACATCGGTAGCGATTCTGTAAGTGCGTGGAAACATAAGACCAACTCTAAAGCTTTATTGGGCAAAAGGCGTTCATGGAAACATCTCCAACTAACGAGAGAGGTTGATGGAGTTCACGCCGGCATGGAACATGGTAGTTGGTGGCATCAGACGCCATCATCGACGCTGGCATAAGGCTACGTGGTTGTCTCCTTGCTACATTGATTACGTTGTGATAAATGGTAGTTACGCTCCAAACCAATTTGGTCTGACGAATAAATCCCTGAAGATAAGAATAGATATCAATGTAATTTTCCCAAGAATCCTGTTGTTTAAGCGAATTACCGAGAGATAAACCTTCTTAACAAGACAAACAAGCCCCCTCGGGTTATACCGTTGAGTGGTGGATTTATAAAGGTGTACAGTTTTTTGCATCTTGCAAAAATGATTAACTTAAATCAAACGGCATACCTATAATTACTGGCCACATAAATATTATTTATTTATGTGATATGATTGAACTTATTTCCACTTTATTAATACCCAGAAATGAAATAACTAAATAACCTTACACAATTATTATCAAACCAAGATAAGCTGTCGATAGGTAAACCCCCTCGTTGATTTGAAGTAGCTAACTAAAATCCAATTTTTACGCCAAACATAAATGCGCTATGAAGCGATAAGCGGCAAACCAATGGCACTTAAATGAATTACCTGATAAGAACAAAACAAAACTCAAAACAAAAAAAAAAAAAAAACAAATGAAAAAATTCTAATGAACAGAAAATCCCAACAACAATGCACACCAAACAAGATTAAACGTGTTTAAGCATGTTGAGATCAAGAAAGAGGAGAATACAAGCGAAGAAAAGACCACACAAAATCCAAGAAAAGCAGGCCAAAAAAAGTGCAGCCGCATAATGAAAAGGTCCACACAATTGAGCGTTAAGGGTGCATAGATTTTATGAAAATCATGAACATGCTTACATTTTTGTGCGCATACAAATTTCCTACATAAATGCATTGGTGTGCATTTACGCCAAGAAAAAAGGTTCTAAATCAAATCAGTCAACAACTAATGGCAGCATAATTGGGTTAAAGGCATTTAGCCGACAAATACGGAGGGCAAAGACATTTGTTGCTCTTTCACGCATTTAGGCTGTGTCTTTTGTACACATGCATGCCTTTGTAACTTAAGGTGTGAGTGCTTATGCAACTGAACTTGTTGGCCTGTGCGTAGCTGCGCACAGAGAGGAAATAGATATCTGCCAAGAAAGTAGATACTGTATTGTTCGTTGTATTCAAGTGGAAATGATTTTATTGCGAATTATTTTTTGGATTGCCTAATACAATTAGCCAGCCGGAAATGCATTTGGATTATTGCGAATTATTATGGCAGAATAATGAGATTTCATGATTACTTGCTGTGGACTATTGGTAGAAATGTCAAAATTTGTTACACAAATCTGGACGCATGATTAATAAGTAAGTCCATATAAACTCATAAATATTTGTGTAAAAATACAAAATACGCAGTATGTGGAACTGCACGTTAGTCAATTGCGATGAAGGCGACGGTAAGAGAAAGCTGCTGGAAAAAGTGTTTAAAAAGAAGAAACAAGAGTTAGAGTAAAATGTGTGCAAAGTACTTCAAATGGTGGAAAACGGAAATGATGAGTAGCGAAAAATAGTTTTTTAATTACTCGTTAATTCTTAATTCTCCACGCGGTAGTATAGTATTTTTCACTAATGGATCAACAATGAACGGTGAAGTGGAAGGCGGTTCTTCTCTCGCAGCCCTGACCTGAGCCGTTCATTTCGATTACCGGACTAGTGCAGTGTCTTCCAGGCTGAGGTCTCAGCTGCAATGAGGGCTATAAATGACCTTCGTGCTGATTTAAAAAGTAATGACGTGTTCATATTCAGTGACAGCCAGGCAGCAATTAAATCTGTGTGCTCTAGTACAGTTAAATTGAAAATTATTTAGAATGCCACCGATCTCTGCAACAGACGGCTAAGCAGAACACTCTAAACCTCATTTGGGTTCCCGGCCATAGCGATATAGAGCGTAAATTTATGGCGGTTGAACTTGCGAGCGGGCCACCAACAAGCAGATTCTTTTGGTCAAGAAAGCAAATGTGTGATATGTCGCTAAGAAACTTTTTCTCCTTTTCTGGTATTACAACTGTCTGTCGTTTTGGGCCGAACCCTAGATAGATCCTCTTGCACTTAGTTCTCAAATTATTTTCGTAGTAGCTAAAGTTTTCCTTATCCACCCCTAGGTGCTGAGTCGAAGGATTCTTTCACCGTAGCATTATCATTCATGCGAACAATAACTTGTACATATAAGCCACCATGAGCATCGAATCTTAATTCGCTTCAATATGTCAATGTCCATCTTTTTCAGTACCCATCGATAACACGAACATAACCAGAGACCTTACACAGAATTATTCTCTCGAAAGCCCTAAAATATTTTTTTGCCTTTAAGTTAGGCATTTCCACCTTTCTGTGACATACATATGTATATATATATATATATAAACAGGCATTATGAGAAATTTGTAGAGCGTAGTTTTTTGCTATGCTTTACAATTGCCTACCAAGCCCAAAGTTGTTGGCAAGGTTTTATTTTGCTTGATCCTAGATATAAAAGGTCCTTCACTACTTCAAAATAATAACTAAAAACAATGGCGTGTGTTCCAGCAAGCGGATACTCTTTTTTTCTAATAAGGCCCGACCCAGGATAGAATGTGGTAAATGAATTCTAAAAAAAATTAAGTCATAATAGGATATGCACAGAACATTTCTCAACGATTTTGAATGGCAAACCTAGTAAGGAGATGCTGATAGTTGTAGCAGTGCAGCTCAAGAACAAAACGGGCCCGTGGCCATCGGTAGACTATTTAGCTGAAATTACTACTCAACTCCCCAACAATTTTGCACTGATTCTAGTCCATTACATAGTACTGTGTTAAGCAAAGAACTTCCTCATTATAAAATTTTTAAGAATAACCACAACACTGACAATACATAATTTTCATAGTGCCCTACGTCCCTAACCGTGAAAATAACGTAAGCGAAATTTTGTACTTACTTCCCTTATTGGAGCCACACCATTGAGCGTTATAAACAGCAGCCCTCAGTAGTCCGAAATTCTGAAGTTAGTGTTAATACCGCGCTCACGTCAGAAGACCCCTGCACCAAACCTACCATCCAATTTCGATCAATCCATGAAAAATTTAACTGCTCTCTTTCTGTTACTGCATCACACAAGTCTTAATTGTAGCTGTATGCTTTAAAAAAGATAATTAGTGATTTTTTTTTTATTTTAATGACGTAAAGCAAAGAGCTATCATGACTATTTTATATTTGATGTTAAAATCTTGGAACGGTCGTAGTACACAGATTCTCCTCAAAGCTTTCTGAAATCCCATTGCTGCTATAAAAACTTTTCGCATTCAAAACCAAACAGTTTTGCAAAATCTTTCGTATGGGATGCCTGCCAAGTAAAAAAAAAACAAATAAACAACTAATAATAATAATTCCATGGAGCATAGAAATTCAATTATGCAAAAATGTTTAGCAGCGCGAAAATTCAATGCAATTCAAAACAGAAAGTAAACTAAAACTTGGCAGCTAAGCGTCAAATGAAAGTTTACAAGAGTATGGCAACCAGCGGATTAACATTGTCTATACAGATACATACATACTTATGTACAAATATATGTTTGTGTTTGTGGTAATGACAAAAATTAGGTGCTAACAAAACAATTTGCATTTTTAAGTTAATTTTCGCTACACTGTGCGGCAAGCGAACTCTGTGTATATGTACATATGTATGTACATACACATGTAAGTGTGCAAGCGCACAACAACACCCAATCAATGCAATTGCAACAAGTGCTTGCCAAAGCGAGCGAGTCCTTGCAGCGGCAAAATATTTGCAACTTTTTTCTCTCTTTTTGGCAGTCATTAAGGCAGCGCGTATTTAATTAAACTTTGGCCGTTAAATAGCGGCAACGCAACAGTTATGCAGTTTTCTGTTTGCTTGTACATATTGCAAGTGGCATATGCCAAGCATACAACAACACTCTTGTGTTCAATTACGTTTGATTGCCGCGCGAAACTTTTGCACTTTTGCACAAATTTCTAGAAAAAAGGCGAGAAATTGTAAGTGCACAAAAAGCAGAAAAAGTTAATGTTTGAGCGGTAATCGCGGAAAATCAAAAATTTTCGACAAGTTGAAAAGTTTTGCAACTATGCTTACTTTTGCACACTTCACTTGATTTTATATAATAATGTTTTTTTTCGTTTTGCTCGACATTTATTAGTGTTGTTGAAGTGCTTTTTGGGAACAAAACTAATTAACGTTGCTGATAAAAGTTGAAAGTTATCGGCGAGGATATGAGTAAAGGAGAGATTTGTACGTTACATGAGGAGCATGTACCGATAGTTATAAAAAAATTATTGTGTTAAATAGCAAATATTTTTCTTTTCCTAAGGTGCCTCATAGCTATCCTAGTAGAGAAAGAGGGAGAGAGATTTAATGAATTAAGGAAAGTATAGAGGGGCGTCTTAAAATCACATGATGGGTTTGTATGTGCTTTTGGACCACCCATAATGATCTAGATGACGCTCTCTATCTATGCTATCATACAAAAATCGCACACCCGTGATCGTTGGTGATCACTTGTCAGGCCCTCTCATAAGAGAATTTAAAATTTTCGTAAGGGAACACAAATGCGACATCAGCTTGAAAGACGCTGCAATAGGCAGGTAGGCGAAATAATTTTTCTAGCCTCAGTCGGGCTGAGTAGCCCCCCCTCCTACCTTCTCCTCTAGTTTAGATTAATCGGTGTAGAAGTGGAGTGATTCATTTTCATCAAAAGCCCTTCTTTAACAGGAATGGAGATTCTGTACCTCTTTGTGCGGTTTAGACTTAGTACCCAGTAATCCGTGCCCGCTATATCTATATTCTTTAATATTTCTAGCTGACACTTGGCAACCATGCCATGTTAATTACGGATCGCCAGGTGCAATGACTTCTTCCTGTTATTTCGAATAACTCACATGTTCGCTTCGCCGGACTGTGGGTTTTTGTGGCCCCCGCTGCATTGAACCCTATTTTCTTTTATAGGGACACCACATACCCACTCTCTTGTATTCCCCCACCCCTACTTGTCCAATACCTTAACCCCTTCATAAAGTTTTGCTGCCATTGGTGTTATATTGCCGGCGATCATTTTCCCTCCCTACTATGGTCGACAGTGGCCCATAATTTTCGTCGACTTTACATCATTCCGCCCTTTGTACAACGTCCGTCCGTCGGTTCAAAATCTAAACCTGAGTCGTATGAAAAAATTAATTAAATCATTTGTCGCGAAATCTCATTTCATCTCGCCTAACTTTGCGAGGCTGAAGGATAGGTTGACAACAATAAGCTGATAGCCTTCAGATTTGTGTCTCCTGATTAAGCGCGTCAAAATTATGCCCTAAAAGACGTGTTGCTGGTTATTATTATGGTTATCAAACATAAAAAATTACTTTACAGATGTGATTTTACTAGAGGTAATTATCTGCGCAGAGCTATTCGATCGACTTAAATTCTACGATTGTGATTTTATGACACACATATATAATTAAATAGCTGGGTATAGACGCGACCACGATGCTCCGACTGTATTTACTGCTAGGCAAGGCGAAATGCTTCCACTTTGGAACTAAGTTATTATACGTGCGACGTTGATGTGATAGCCCAGCACCCCTAATTAAGTACAGCCAGATTCTTACGGCACCTTACTACGGAGTCGGGGAAATCTTGCTAGTTCGTGGCTGTGTTCAGTTTGCAAAACATTGGGACACCAATGACTCCACAAGGCATTTGCTACAAGCGAACTGGTCGCGCCTTCCCGCCTTCACGGCCCATACGACTTCTCCCAGGCATCGATTTAATTTAAAAAGTTTTCTCAAATGATGACCGTGCACTTGGGCGAATATGATGCGCCCGGAGACAATGTGCACGTCACTCGCGAAACAATCTCTTCGGTTTCTCTCCAATTTTGGCGCAATTTTTTCGCCGCTAGGCTTACCAACAAGCCCCTCCTTTTATTATGGTGTGCCACTTATCCGTGTCTGAATCGCTACATGTTCGCTGTTCTTTTTCGAAACACGTCCATTTCACTAGCTGGCATTTCACGAAAAGAAAAAAGCCGGAAGTGATAGCCGAATTTTTGACAGATGCTCTGTCCATGACAGCGGAGACGGAGGCGTTCCGATAGCTTGCTGCAGGGTGGCATTTACTTAACAAAAATTGTATTTCAATTGTACTAGATTATGTTGACAGCAACAACTAATACCCCGCCGAGCAGATAAGCCTAACAATCACTGAGTAAAGCCAGTGGCTTATGTTTGGGGACATCCCTGAGCTACATTAAGTCGCCCCTTACAGCAGCAGAGGGCTACCGTTGCTGTTCTAACACGTTCTTGTACATTTTTGTCCAGTAAATACGACTAGATATTTCGCGGATTCCCCTAGCTTCAGGGTCGTGGTGTCTATGGCAGGGAGCTGCAATGAGCGGATTTCGTACTTGCTTTTAAAAAGAACCAGGTCACTTTTGTCCGTCCAGGTTAACACACAGGCTTTTTACCGTGGTCCATATTTCAATTTCACAGAGTTTGTGAAAATTTGTAAAAATTATAACAACCACCGCAAGGTCATTTTGATTATAAAGAGGATTAATCAGGTTTAACCCGCATCCAGCGGAAATTTTTTGTAACACAAAGTATGTTGTGCGTCAATTTGATACATATGGAAAAAGACCTTAGTATTCAATGAAATGTTGAGTTCTTTTTTCATTTTTTATTAATGACCAACGTTTATTCATTTTCAGGTAATAAGAATACAAATGCCTGAAAGATCTATGCATACGCATTTGTCGCAAAAAACTCTTTCAGAACATTAACTATTTTTCTTAATATTTTAATATGTTTTCGAAATTTGCATCAATTTGATACAAACAATGGATGCGGGTTAAAGCTGCACTGCAGACTGGTTGCGCACACTCTGCATATCGTTCACTGGAAAGCTGTCGCTTTTGTTATACCAGCTCAGTTCTCAGCTCTTCAAACCTTCCGTAATTCACATTAATTTTTGACAGTGGGACCAATGATCTCTTACTAGCCCTTACTGGTAAAGCAGCGGTCATAGAAGAGTCCTTCGATCGCAAGGTTCTTCCCTTCTGTCGGGTTTGGGTCTCAAACGAGTGTGATGTTTAATAATCTGGATTTGATCCGCATTGCAGTGAGATTCGCCTATAATGGTATAAATAGCAGTACTTGATAACACAATTTCGATGCCGAATTTGCGCTTCTAACTATATACGGCTATTACAGTAGCTGTCCGAAAGAACCCGCCCTGCACATATATGGCAGTTCTTGGATGGCGTTATTGTTTACATTTTCATTCAGTAGAACATTAACTGGCCGCCTCCTTAAGAGTGAGAGTGAGAGTTTTGTTCGAGGCTATACATTTTTTTCATTGGGAGACGGTCCGAAACTAGAAACTAGGACAATTTTCAAGTACATATTTCTATAGCCACAAAGAAACACAGTTTTCCGTGAACCAATATACTGAAACTGTATTTTAGGGCTGCCAAAAAGTTGCATAGCTATGTATGTATAGTTTTTAAGTTATCGAAATTTTTCGTTATTTTTTTGCGATCGTTAATTTTAAGCTTGACAACAGGCATTGCTTTTCGTAGCCGCCTCTTTCCGAGGAGAATGCTCTTTTTTTAGTTAAGTTGCGAAAAAAAGTTTACAGCCTTAAATAGACTTTTTGACATATCTTCTTACGCGATTGATCTATTGTCTTCAAACAAGAATTTAACTTCAGCTTCACCCTCTGTTACCGCCGCGACAAAGCGCCTTAATTAACACGACTATAAATGTTTTCTTATAATACAGCCTGCATTCATACATTTAACGATGCTTTTAACTTTCCTTCACACATTCATAAAATTGCAAAGACATTGCGCAATTCGCAATGCTTAATTCAAAGCAATCAAAATATTGAAAGGAGTCTGCGTGACAGCCTAAGAAATATCTAATTAAAAATGGACATACATGCATACATCAAATATATATAAGAAAGCAACAACCCTCATTGTTTGGTGGTAAGAATATGAGAGTTGCTTTCTTATTCTTAACTACTGTGCTGCTGACAAAATAAACATAAAAATCAGCACAAAGCGCATAGCCCAAGTACAGCTAGCTATTAAAGGTTTTTAACTAGCCCACAAATGCATTTTCTTCATTAACACTTTTGTTGTGTGTCTTAGACGTTGCGTGTAGGCCTGTAGGGCAGAGGAAAATTGTTTGGCATGGGATCAGCCAGTATTCACTGCAATATTTCGTATAATAATGCGCCTTGTATGCTTTCATGTTTCATTGTTATTGCATTTGCTATTAGTTATTGTTGTTGTCATATGAGACATCAAAAGTGACAAATTTATGACATTTTGCAATTTTTGCATTGCCAACCATTTGGGTAAATGCGTCAAGGAAGTTGATGGCGGCAGCCTAAATGCGGCACATTAATTTTTACGATTTGCATTCGTATTTTGTGCTATTATCCTGAACGCACGGAAGGAACACACACACACGCGCACACACTCACATGCAGCTGAGCACATTTCAATAAAGGTAAAGCCAAATAGNGTTCATTAATTTTAATACAAAAGCGCGTTCTAATGCGTGTATGTGCGAATGCGAAAATATTATTAGATTCACAATTTTTATTACTTTTTTGCATACAAAAGGATATGTTGGGTCTGTGGAATTTCGTCACTCGTCATCATCGTTCTCATCACAGCCACCGCCGCTGTCAGCCATAAATTCTTAATTTATGACGCTATCAATGTGCGTGTGCGCTAACGCGAGCTTGTTTTTGTGGAGCGTATGTCAGTCACATCAAAAATCAAAAATCAACGCGCTCGTCAATGTATTATAAACATCAATGCGAAGAGCGCGCTCATCATATCCTTTAATAGTTTTTCGCAATTTTCATATATGCATTTGTGTGGCGGAACTCACCGGAAGTTTGTTTATTTTATAGTTTCGGTATGCGTTCGCGCAGCAGGCTATTGCAAATTCTCGCACACACATGAGCTGGTGAAGAAATAGGCGCGATGGATAGGTTGAAGTACAGGGTGCCCGAAGATGTGGAAAGATAAAGGAAAATATATAGATTTACCCGATAAATAATCCTACAGGTAAAATCGAAATAAATTTGAATACTTGTATCTTAGCGCTTATGGAGTCATCATTTGGGTCGATAGAACTACACAACTTGGAACAATCAAAGCGCTCACCAGGATACAAAAGCTGTCTTGTGTATGCATAACTGGAGCTTACCCCTCTTCAAATTCACATAAAGACTCAGGCGAATAGAACTTTACTAAGGATGACTGGTTCCAATATCGGCGCAGAAGGGTTTATTAGTCGTAGTAAGTTTGATATGCTTACAAAGAAGTGCCCTGAAATTGCAATACCGAGGGCTACCATGCATCCGAATTTTGCTTTGCAAAGAGGCTCAAAACTGATTTGAGTAAAGAAGAGCTGGAAAGGTATATCCGAGACATACGGGATAAACCAAAACACTATAAGCTGGTTCACTGATGGCTCATTGACTGAAGAGGATAACGGGGTAGGTGTAGTTGGAGCGAGATTAAGATGCTCGAAAATCATGAAACAACATATTTCCATTTTTCAAGCTAGAACATACGCCACAGAAAGATCAGCGGACTTTAATATCAAGCGAAACTACCGAAATTAGAACAGCCAAGCGGCTATCAAGGCCCTCAGATCACATCTGGTAACATCTAAACTGGTGATGCAGTGACTTGCTAAGCTGATTTACTCTTGGTCTGACCAATCGAGTCTAAGTTCTCTGGATTTCGGGTCATTTTAATCTTGAAGGAAACCATATTGCTGATAAACTTGCATAAATCTGAGCATTAACCCGTTTCATTGGCCCAGAGCCTTTCTCTGGCATAGGAAAATGGACACTCTCTGCCCTGACCCGGTTAGAGGAAGAAGCTCAAAGAAAGCGCTAATGGGATTATCTACCAGGTCTAGAGCACTCCAGAGAAATTATAAGATAATATAACGTGAAACGCTTGAAGCCATGAATGAGCTTATCTAAGAAAAACTTAAGAAGTAGTACAGGTACCCTGATAGGACCTTGCAGGCTGAACTATCACCCGACTAAATTGGGATATTTTACTCGCAGGAGCGATGCAGATTTTGCACGACGGATATCGCGAACGCACATCCCATCTTAGAATGCTGTTTTGCACTGATGCACAAACGCAAAAGACAGCTGGGTGGAAATTTATTGACAGAGACCGAAGTGAAATCCGCAGATTTAGGCTCCACACTAAAGTTTATCTCAGATACTGGGTTAATACACAGTATAAATGCATGAAGGCGCACAATAGATCTTAAGGTCGCCGTGCTTTATTCTAAACAATAATTATAATCGCAGTGCTCGTGTATATTCATAAATGAAAAATTTTCGTCTTGCCGTATTTCTAAAAAATTTGCATATTGACTTGTATAAATATGGAATTTTAGTATACGACAAACCGGTGTCTATTTCAGAAGTACTCAGACACCTTATATGATGCCTGAAGAAGTTATAAAAGCCTAAGAAAAATGGCGATAAACTTTCAATTTCCTTCAGTGAATCTGAGTAGCCAGTCGGTAAATAGCGAATATAAACTATCCACTGCCAAAAAATCTAATTCAAAACTGCGCCCTCTTAGGCAAGCAAATGCAGGGCGAATAAAGAATAAATGATCTGTACCAAATATTTTACCTCATTTGATACTTACCTCTCAGACATCTAAGTGAAAACCCCCGGTCGCAAAGATTGAGCAATTGGCTCCCTGCACTTGAACCCAGACACGTACACTGCTACACATACGGCTAAAGGATTGAGCACAGAGCAAGTGCAGGTGTCCTTGGACCTAGCACTAAACCTGCAATTCGCATGGACAAATTTCCCAGCGTTTTTGACGCTGAAATATCCGAAATACTAAATTGCGCCAAATAAAGTCATGACAAGGGTTTAAATCTATCTTTCTAGTTATCTCTTCAGATAGCCAAACAGCCATTCGGGCCCTTTAAAACAGGACGATTAAATCTAATCTGGTTACAGACTGCTTTGGCACTCCAAAAATTTTTGCAGCCAAAAACAATTTCACACTGTGATGGGTACCAAACCATTGTAAAATTTGCACGAGAAAGTTCATTAACTGCCTTTTCGGACCTGAGCCGTTTTGTAGTCCTAGCTTGCCCTCTTCGAGAGCCATATTTACTGACTCTGAATGCAGTAATTACTGGGAGCGGGGAAAAATTGCCTACAGCATGAATCAAAGCTGTCCACAATTTGTTATCCAACGGGATCAAGCCTGGATTGCCAGAGAGGCATTCTTCAGAAGAAATGAATGCAGCTAGGTTTTAGCTTTACGGGTTGGAAAGTTTTTGACTGGTTTTGGAACAGGTAATGGGTAAGCGAATTTACAATAGCTTCCAAAAGGTTTCTTGGTAAATTTTCGTCGATGTTTTGGCACCTGGATCGCAGAAATACAAGTCAGTGACCCCATCGTAAGAGATACCTCACCTAATCATTACAGGAGTTGGATCTTTTCTACCCAAGAATTCAGTTCGGGTACTTCCTTAGACGACGGTAAACATTTTTTCATCAGAAAACAAGATTTTGCTGTGCAAGTTATCAGCTTGTTTCACCATTTTCCATCCAATTTTTTGCAAAGCTGCATCCAACGAATATCCCTAAGGCGTTTGAATATCCCAAGTCTCAATTATTTTTCAATAATTCGACTATGGACTTTTGCCTGACATTCGTCTCGTAGGCGATGATTTCCTGTTTTCGGAGCGAATTTCGCTGCTTTCAGCTTTAATGATTTGCGTAGTACGAATTGTGCATGGTTGGTTCCGAGCCGTGGCAGTCTTTATCATCTCCAACCTCCCCAAATAGTACCGGTAGACCACTAATATGCGACTAGTCCCGAGCAGGCGGAGCCTTTTGAAATTATCTATTTGTTTTTTTTTTTTGTTATTTCACACTTAAATAGTGCTATGTATAAAAGCGATACGGTTATAGTTGTTTGCCCAATTTATGGCGAAAGCTGAAGCAATTTAAATTCCCGGTACTGACTAACGCTTTACAGGTTATATTTCATAAGCCATGTGGTAATAACGGGGTATGTTCAAAACTTCTTTTGAAATGTGTGCGTTCATTATTGTAATAATATTTGTGCCCCTTTTAGCACCCTGTATTCAAATATAAATCAATGTTTGTTGCCTTGTCGCCGCACCCTCTAACTCTGCGTCTTTCCACATACATTGACACTAACGACTCATGTTTGACGTTTGTCAATTACAGCATACACATGTGCACATACAAATGGAAAATCGTACAGATATCAATGATCCCTGTATTTTCAACCATTTATACCACCAAGAACAAATTTGCAAATGCACAGTTATTTTGTGCGTTTTGTTTTTTTTTGCTTATTTTTCCTGCTGACTGATATGCCCATTTTGATGCATTCAACACCTCAAAGTGACAGTCGAAGCAGTCATCAGTCGTTAGTTGCCAATGCGCAGTTCCGCCATTGTTTTTATCCAATCCATTTCGGCGTTTTGGTATTTTGGCGTTTTGCATATATCATTGTGACATTTATGTATGCAGTTTTGCATTAATGCAATATTCATTTTATTGCTGCGATTGTCAGTTGGTTGTTTTGCTTCGATTTGTTTATGGTGTATGGGTCAATTGGTTGTACTCTCGGTTGCTAGCTAAACTAAGTAAATACATAGTTGTTGTGTAAGTCAGTCAGAGTGTGTGTTGTTGTTTGTTTTTATAACTGTTAGTCGTATGCTTGGCTCGTTTATTTTTATATTTATTTGTCATTTCCCTGGACGCATTAAAAACGCCCCGGATGACACATTTCCACAGCAATAAAATGATGACAATGTTGATGATAATCACGTGACAGCTATAAGTGTTGTTATTTCTTTTTTTGGTTTTGGTTTGGTTCAATTCAAAAATTCTGCGTACATACATGTTTATTTGGTATTTATCAATATGTATATTTACAGCTTGCTTGGGATTACTTCTACGTAAGAGCTTGGTTCGAAAAAGGGAAGTACTTTCTTTCAAAAGGAAAAGCTTTCGGGGAGTAATGCTGAGTTAATGCTATCTTCCGCTGCCTTAGTGTTTGGCCGAGCTTCTCCTCCGATTGGCATGCGCTTTGATGTTGTCACACGAAGGGGAGGGGCCTACAGTTTTACGCCGATGTTAAGAAAAAACCTTTTTTCTACATTCTTTTGCGATGTTGTTTTGACCAGGGCTTGAACCCAGGCTCTGCTTACCACTACACCACACCGGCCGCCTACATATATAGTAGTCAATGTTGGCAAATACAAGCGCGATCCCCATCCAGAAGAGACGGAGTGGCCGGCAAAGCGGATTTCTCTCTTTAAACCGACCGA
>NW_016163783.1:34181-34771 GCF_001687245.7 Rhagoletis zephyria | reverse complement strand
GATGCTTTTTCTCCTCTGCTACATAGTAAGGTGTTTCTAGCAATTTAAGGTTTTTTTGCGCAGTGTCCATAAATTACAAGCCCAAAGTCAACTTTTACATAATGACAGTTCTGCTTAAAAGTAGGTTTATTGTAAAAAACCATTCCAAATATTTTTAATGTATCAGTATAGGGGAGGGGTGTTAGACAAGGAGAGGGTTGGATGTATGTATTTATTTGTATTTTCTGCATATGTGAAAAAATTACTTTTTCAGCTTAAATCTGAGCTCCTGAAGATTTGGACCAATTGATTAGATCGTTTAGTATGTTAGAAAAAATAATTTTTACTTGCGTCAAGTCCTTAGTCTTAGAAAAAATCAAAATATCATTAGCGTATTTAGTTTGGCAATAGGAATAATAATAGCAGTTTCCCACTCTTTGATGATATAACCCTTGAAATAAAATGTAGTTATGGAGTTTAATGACTCTATGTTTGATGGGATACGGATGATTTTTTAGAACGGGGTACGGGATTTTGTCTGCACCAGGGCTTTTGCCTGTCATCGAAGAGATGGTTGGTCAAACTCTTAAATAGATATGAGTAAGAGAGAA
>NW_016163783.1:19478-34156 GCF_001687245.7 Rhagoletis zephyria | reverse complement strand
AGTTATGACATTATTGTAGTAAATGAGCGGACATGTATATACCTGTAAGCTACCGGCCAAACCCGATCTTAGAATAAACTATTTTTGTAACTCTCATCATCAGTCCAACTGAAGCTACGCAGTCCACAAGATTTGGTTTTGGTTGGACATCGCATTAGGTAGAACAAGTTTAGCCTGGGCAAAACTAGTTTGACCTAAGATCGGATTTTACCGGAACATATACATACATGCATCGGCACATGTAACTTACCCAGTCTTTATTTGACCTGCCACACAAAAATGGTAATGAAAACGATTTTCCAGCAAAATTGTGTAGATAGAGGATTTTGCTTTTGTAACAAAATGTTATTGCAGATAGTGGATTTTTCAAAATGAGAATATAATACCATAAAAGCAAAATTTTAAGTTTGGCATTATTGTCATGGCTGAAGGATAAATAAGAGCTCACGTTACCATCAAAAACTCATTTTCATCAAAATTGTAGATAGAGGGTATTGAATATAAGCCCTCGATATGTATGTATGTGCCAGGTTGCAGTCTAAACGGACGGACAGAATCGAACAAAATTTTGTGGGAGTATTGCCATGACACCTGGGCCTATAATAGGGTGGAAAAAATTGGGATTCGACAAGGGTGCGTGGCACCTCCCATAGGCGTGAAATTTTTAATCAGCCATCACTTCCAGACCATAAGTCACATTTTTTTATTTTTTTTATTATTGTTAACGAATCTTAGACAATTTACAGAAACGTCTTATTATTGCAACTAGTATATAAATAATGATACTAACAAGCAATTTTAATTTAATAATTTTAGTTTAAAAGAACTTTAAATACATGCTCAAAGGACATATAAGTAAAAATAAATTTCTGCTACTCGCTTTGCATAAGGTCTGCTACTGTTGTGCGCTTTAGCCGTCTTTGCGTAGGATTCAGCCGAAGTAAGCTGGATGCTACGTTGACGTGACTTTGTAATCGCTGTTTGTGAGCTATGGCGAATGGTTTCGTCATTTCAGTGACAGTTGGCATGCCAAGATCACGATGTAGATCGCTGTTTCACATGAACTTGAAACTTGGTATGCAGACATGTCAATGGTAGATGCTTATAGGAGGCTATATATAAACGAGTTTGTAAAAGCGGGCGTGGCACATCCCATAGGCGTGGAATTTTTTATCAGCTATAACTCCGGAACCATAAGTCACACGAACTTTAAATTTGGTATGCAGACATATCAATCGTAGGGCCTATAATAGGGTGAAAAAATTGGGATCCGACAAGGGGGCGTGGCACCTCCCATAGGCGTGAAATTTTTAATCAGCCATCACTTCCAGACCATAAGTCACATGAACTTGAAACTTGGTATGCAGGCATGTCAATGGTAGATGCTTATAGGAGGGTATATATAAACGAGTTTGTGAAAGGGGGCGTGGTACATCCAATAGGCGTGGAATTTTTTATCAGCTATAACTTCGGAACCATAAGTCACATGAACTTGAAACTTGGTATGCAGTCATGTCAATGGTAGATGCTTATAGGAGGGTATATATAAACGAGTTTGTAAAAGGGGGCGTGGCACATCCCATAGGCGTGGAATTTTTTATCAGCTATAACTTCGGAACCATAAGTCACACGAACTTGAAATTTGGTATGCAGACATATCAATGGTAGGTGCTTATAGGAACGTATATACATATAAACGAGTTTGCAAAAGGGGGGCGTGGCACATCTCATAGGCGTGCAATTTTTTATCAGCTATAACTTCGGAACCATAAGTCCCACGAACTTGAAACTTGGTATACAGACATATCAATGGTAGGTGCTTATAGGAGGGTATATATAAACGAGTTTGTAAAAGGGGGCGTGGCACATCCCATAGGCGTGGAATTTTTTATCAGCCATAACTTCGGAACCATAAGTCCCTCGAACTAGAAATTTGGTATGCATACATATCAATGGTAGGTGCTTATAGGAGGGTATATATAAACGAGTTTGTAAAAGGGGGCGTGGCACATCCTATAGGCGTGGAATTTTTTATCAGCTATAACTTCGGAACCATAAGTCCCACGAACCTGAATTTTCGTACGCAGACATATCAATGGTGGGTGCTTATAGGAGGGAATGTATAAAGGAGTTTGTAAAAGGGGGCGTGGCACATCCCATAGGCGTGCAATTTTTTATCAGCTATAACTTCGGAACCATAAGTCTCACGAACATGAAATTTTGTATGCAGACATATCATTGGTGGCTGCTTATAGGAGGGTATATATAAAAGAGTTTGTAAAAGGGGGCGTGGCATATCCCATAGGCGTGGAATTTTTAATCAGCTATTACTTCGGAACCATAAGTCACACGAACTCGAAATTTGGTATGCAGACATTTCAATGGTAGGTGATTTTATGACGGTATGTATAAACGTGTTTGTAAAAGTGGCGTGGCACATCCCATACGCGTGGAATTTTTTATCAGCTAAAACTTCGGAACCATAAGCCCACCTAACTTGAAATTTGGTATGCAGACGTATCAATGGTAGGTGCTTATACGAGGGTATATATAAACGATTTTGTAAAAAGGGGCGTGGCATATCCCATAGGCGTGGAATTTTTTATCAGCCATAACTTCGGAACCATAAATCCCACGAACTTGAAATTTGGTACGCAGACATATCAATGGTAGGTGCTTCTACGAGGATATATATAAACGAGTTTATGAAAGGGGGCGTGGCACATCCCATAGGCGTGGAATATTTTATCAGCTATTACTTCGGACCCATAAGTCCCTTGAACTTGAAATTTGGTATGAAGACATATCAATAGTAGGTGCTTATATGAGGGTATATATAAATGAGTTTGTAAAAGGGGGCGTGGCACATACCATAGGCGTGGAATATTTTATCAGCTATTACTTCGGAACCATAAGTCCCATGAACTTGAAATTTGGTATGAAGACATATCAATAGTAGGTGCTTATATGAGGGTATATATAAATGAGTTTATAAAAGCGGGCGTGGCACATCCCGTAGGCGTGGAATTTTTAATCAGCCATAAATTGGGAACGATAAGTCAAATGAACTTGAAATTTGGTATTCAGACATAGGTATCTATGGGAGGTGTTCAGAGTAAAGAATATATTAAAAAGTTTGTAATAGGGGGATATACAGTTGTCCACAAAATAATAGGAGTGCGATATTTTGACCAGTTTTGGCTATTTGTCTTTTGTTTATTTAATGTTTATTATTTTTTTATAAAAGCCTAGCTGGCTATACAACAAACACCATATAAATTCAGATTTTAAACTTTGTATAAAAATTATAAAAATTTTGCAATTTTTCACCCAAATTTCAAACTTTTTAATCAGAATCTTTAGAAAAAATTCTGGTATGCAGTTTTGTAGCACATTCAATTCTAGTCTGAAGAAGTGCAAGTTTCAAGCGGCTAAAAAATTCCGTTGATTTTTGGCAATTTTTTTTGCTGGCAGTGTCCTCCATATAAAAGAAAATTGTCGACATACTTTGTATGGAAAAAACGTGAAACACCTTTAACCAAAAAAATTCTCCTTCCTTTTCTATATAATCAACAGTTTTAAAAAAATTTAATATTTTAGGCAAAAAATATTTTTTTCTTCATACATTTTTTTTTACCGGCAAAACTGTTGATTATATAGAAAAACGTTATATGAACAGATTAAAGGAATTGTAATTTTTAATTTTTTTAAATTTGTTTGAGCAAAATCGGACTAGTGGTTCTCGAGTTATGTCAACAAAAAAAGACCACCAAAGGTGACAATTTCCCCTATATGATAGTTATATATATATCTCGATTCCTAGACGTGACCCAGCGAAACGCCGGGACACGTATAACTTGTTTTTGACCGATATAACATTTCCCGTTGGTTTCATCCCATCCCGATTTTGACTGTCGCATAGTGTAATGAATAAAACTCCTTCCAAATTAAGCATTTTACCAGAAAAGTGCAGCTATACTAAAACAGCTAATCCAATAGGCAACTAAACGGAATGTACCGTAGTAGACTAATTTTAATTTAGAAATTTGATCGTTACCTTAATCCACCTAATATTAATAACAAGACTTGTAGTACAAGTGATGATCAATATATATTCGTTAAAGCACGATAAAGCTAAAAGTATGGCTCATAAGGATGCCTTAATGAAAACAAAGAAAATAGTTTGTCTCCTTTAAATTATGCTGTACTGAATATTGGTTTTATATTTTTATTTGTTTACCCCGAACGACGTCGGGTGCTCTGCTAGTAAAATATAAAAATAAGTATATCATTTTGCGCGAACCGGCTCAACAGACGCAATGGCTGAGTGAGCAGAGCACTGGCGTGCCATTCGAGAGATCCGAGTTCGAGTCCTAGGGCAGGAAAATTTTCTTTTTCCTTTTCTATTTATTTATTTTTTTCTTATTTAATTTTTATTAACTATCTTTATTGAATTTGTTTGCTTTTTTGATCTAATTTTTTTTTGGTTTACAGATTTTATTGCTATAAAAGGGAAACAATTTTTTTTTTAATTTAATTAAATTTATTGCTAAAAGACAAACAAGACCAATAACAGGCCAATTCTGGCATCTGTCTTTCAACTCACCTCAGTCTTTCGCACCTATCTTGAAAGCCCTTTCTGTATTTCGAATAACTAATTGACAGATGTGCTAATAGTGTTATTATATTTATCTTTTAGCAATAAGTTTTCTAAAAACTAAACGAAATGAAAAAAATATTTTTTTAAAACAGGAAAAACTAAAAATTTGAGAAACTGAAAGTGAAAGAAAAAGATGAATCAAAAAAGTTTACAAACGTTAAATAAAATAAAAAATATGAATTTTTTAAGCAACAAAACTTAAAAAAAAAATTATATTAAAGAAAATTCGTTGCCGGGGATTACACTCGGATCTCTTGAATGGGCCATTGCCAATGTTACAGCAACGTTATCGAAATAGAAATTTTTTGAAAACAAATAAAAACATCTCAAAATCATTCGTTAAAAAGTTAAGTAAAGGTTTTTGTTTACTTAACTTTAATGTTCATTAAATGCCGTTAACGAATCATTAACTGACTCTGAGAGGGAATTTTTTCAAATCGTTACTGAGGACACCTTAAGTAATCATTAAACGACTCTGAGTGCGGCTGTTAGTAAGGTTTATAATCATTAAGCGCGTCCGAAGGCAGAAGCAAGCGCAACAGGTGGTGGACCCAACAAAGTGCATGTTTTCAATGACTTGGAAGAAGCTGTTATTGCATTAACTGGATTGAGAACCAGTTCTTCAGGCATAGGAGGTTGTGGTTCAACAATTCAAAGAGAAGCTGATATAGATGCGACCATGGTTACTCTGCGCGACAGCTCCGCATATCTTTGTGAATTCATTTCCATAGCGCGCTCTTACTCTGCTGTTATAAAACAAATTCAATAGAATCCATCGTTTCCTTCAAAATAAGTATAATCAAACAATTTTACCATAAATAAGCATTTGACGAATGTTTATTTTTTAATTCCTTTCCACTTTGTTTTCCTTCATACAGCTGTCTTCGAAAAACAACTGATGTTGTTGTTGTTGTTGAAGCGGCTACAACAACCCCGCCCAGATCGGTTGGTATCTCAGTCGTTGTCGTCAAGTTCCACTAACGGCAGCCCTAAGAAGCGTGCAGCCTCCACTGGTTCGGTCCACAGGGACAAAGCCGTTAGGGTTGTCGGGTTTTCCGGGCATGCGAAGAGATGTTTCGAGTCATGTGGGGTCTCTCCGCATGGCGGACACTCATTTGGCACATCCGCATTCAGTCTACTCAGGTATGAGTTTAACCTGCTGCAGTAGCCAGAGCGAAGTTGGGCTATTGTTGTTCGTGTCTCCCGAGGCAGATGAAGCTCCGTCTCGTCTATGTCCGGTGGTGGTGTGCCGAGAACGGCATTCACAGGTCTAGAGTCTACATAACTTGAGACTGACTCCCTGTGAATGCCGTTCAGGGCCAGCCGGTAAGCTGACGGGTTCAGAGGCTGCTTGACGAACCTCTGGACTTCGTCCGTCAGTTCGTATAGATGCCTCCTGACGGGCCTAGGCGAGGGCTCCTCTGCAAGCAGCTGTCTCTTTGGGGGGCCACATCTGTGGCTCCCAACCAGAAACTGCTTGCAGAGCATTATGCTATGCTCCTTGACTGGGAGCATTTTCGCCTCGTCATGAAGGTGGTGTTCTGGCGACATCAGGAGGCATCCAGTCGCTGTCCTGAGTGCGGTGTTTTGTGTTGTCTGTAGCTTCATCCACTGCGTCCTACTAGTCCCCGGCGACCACTGGTGCTGCGTAGTTTAAAACCGACCGGCCTATTGCCTTGTATGTTGCCAGCAACGTTTCTTTGCCTTTGCCCCAAGTACTGCCGGCTAGCGACTTGAGGACCTTGTTGCGGCTCTGTACTTTATTGACAATAGCGGTTGCGTGCGCAGAGAAGGAGAGCAGGCTGTCGAATGTTACTCCGAGTATTTTGTGTTTATTCACCGTCGGAATTGGTGTATCATCGACGTGAATTCCCAGCGGTAGCCTGACCTCCTTCGTCCAGGTGGTGAAGAAGGTCGCAGAGGATTTCGTAGGGGAGAGGGCTAGGCACTTTGCAGTGAAGAAGCGAGAAAGCTCGGAGAGATAACCGTTTACTTTCGAACACAAGTCATCAATTCCATTCCCAGTCGCCATGATCGAGCAATCGTCGGCGTAAGAGACAATCGAGACTCCCTCTGGTGATTGAGGGATCTTTGAAATATAAAAGTTGAACAGTAGCGGGGAAAAGACGCCACCCTGTGGAACCCCTTGTTTTATTTTCCTGAGTTTACTCGATTTGTCTCTAAACATTACCGACAAGTGTAGGACCACTCCAGATAATTCGCCGACCACCGTTTGAGTCCCTGTGGGAGAGAGGAAGGCCTCTTATCTTCTAGTAGCGTGAATGGCTGACAGTGTCAGAACGCCTTTAGACAGGTCCAAGCGCTACTAGAATCGTTCTCTCACAGGGACGGTTACGGTTAAGGCCACGAGTTATCTGAGTGTTTATGGCGTTAAGTGCTGTTGTTGTACTGTGCACTTTACGGAAACCATGCTGATGCTTCGCTGGGGTCAGGTGGTTCGTGAAATACGGGAGTAGCAGGGCCTCAAGTGTCTTCGCTACCGGGGAAAGGAGTGTTATCGGTCGATACGATTCTCCTTTGTTGGCAGGTTTCCCCGGTTTGAGCAGTGGGACCACTCTCCCCACCTTCCAGATGTCTGGGATGATGAGAGTGGCCATAGACAAATTGAGGACCTCCGTTAGGTACGCTACTCCCGGAGGACCCAAATTTTTCAGCATCAGCATGCATATTCCGTCGGGACCCATTGCTTTGGAGGCTTTCGCCTTCCCGATGGCCACCTGAACTTCACCGCAAGTGAAAGCAAGGGGGGCACAAGTTGTTGGCAGTTTGTGCTGCCTTCTGGTCACTCGACGCTTGGCTTTGTCCACCAGAGGATGCAGTATGAACTGCCGGCTAAAATAGCTCGCGCATCGCTCCGGGTCCGACGAAGTGCTGCACAGGTTTCCGCAAGGGTTGCATGTCGATTTTTCGTTTTTCGTAACGTAGCTACGAATTACGAATTACGAAAATTCGGGTTCTAGAATAAGGGTGTAAGACGGCCGAATTTAAATTATTTAGATTGTAGTCTCTTAACACACAAAGCTTATGCTCTCCAATCTCGTTATGAAGGGCTAGTATATTGTCTACGTGAGCTTAGTACGTGGATTCATCACTGCATGGCGGTATGTAAGACACAGAGATGTAAATTAGACCAAAATTACTGTGAAGGCGCACACAACGTTGATCAAATAGAGAGTTACCATCCTTTAGTGGGACGGAAAACGCTAGTAGATTACATCGCGTAGCTATAAGTACACCGCCTCCTCTACTAAGACTCGTTTTGTTCGGAACTGTCTTTGCGAAAAACATCATACAGTCTTGGATCAAAAACTCGGCGTCAGAAATGCCATTTAACTTTCGTTGGGTTTCGGGTCAACTTTATTTAAACATGCCAAACAAGTGGCAACACTGTTGCTTGCTCCTTGAAATTGTTGTTGCATTTGCTTGTTCGTGTACATTTTGTACTGAACAGCGGATTGTTCTTTGGCAAGATTGATAAAACAAGCTACTTATCAATCTTGGCTATATGGTACAAACACAGGGTTGCATATCTTATATTTAAATAGCCAATATTGGCCATTTAAGTGCATTTTACATGTATGATCTGAAAATGAATTGCTGAAGTTAATCAACAATCTCTACTTAAATAGGCCATCTGAAATTGGGCCTAAATCTTGCATAACCATGAGCAACAATGCTACACACCAGGCAAAAGTCGAAGCAACATGCCCTGGTTGCCTCGTTATAACATATCACACACTACTGAGGTTGTCGCTTTGGTTGCGTATACGGTTGAACCATGTGCATTGAACAAGAAAAACAGGTTGCCTCAACACATTGCTTCAACGGTTGCCTCGTGTGTAGTCAGCAGAACTACAATAAAAAAATGTCAAACCCAATTTGAATACATATAATTCAATGTTTTTAAAGTTTTTCTGAATTTTTCATAGAAATACATCTATTTAAGGGTGCGTTTTGATATACTAAACAAAATTTCGGCCTAGGCAATCTCTTCCAAAATCATTTACGAGCATAAAAAAAAATTATTAAAATCGGTCAAAAATTGCCATCTCTAGGATTTTTGAACAATGCCGAAAAATTCCCATTGTGCGCCACCACGACACATGAGACCACATCTGTACGACTGGAAGCCAAATATCGAGCCGTACGTAGACCATCATTTCGACACTGCGAGATACAGAGCGGCGCTCAACAGCCTACATAGCGATGCGGTCAGAACGAGCCTCAACGAAGTTCTGTCTCGTCCACGTCTGGTGGTTGTGTGCTCAGAACGACATTCACAGGTCGGGAGTCTACATAACTCGAGACTGCCTCTCTGTGAATGCCGTCCAAGGCCTGTCAATAAGCTGTCGGGTCCAGAGGTTGTTTGATGAACCTCTGGACTTCGTTCGTCAGTTCGTAGAGATGCCTCCTGACGTGCCTGGGCGAAGGCCCTTCTGCAAGGAGTTGCCTGTTTGGATGGCCACATCTGTGGCTCCCAACCAGGAACTGCCTGCAAAGCATTATGTTATGCTCCTTGACAGGGAGCAAGTGGGCCTCCTCGTGCAGGTGGTGTTGCGGCGACATCAAGAAACATCCTGTCGCTGTCCTAAGTGCCGTGTTCTGGCAAGTCTGCAGCTTCATCCACTGCGTGCTACTAGTCCCCGGTGACTACACTGGCACAGCGTTGTTCAGAACCGTCCGGCCAATTGCCTTGTGCGTTGCCAGCTACGTTTCTTTGTCTTTGCCCCAGGTGCTGCCGGCTAGCGACTTGAGGACCTTGTTGCGGCTTTGTACTTTGTTGACAGTTGCGGTTGTATGCGCCGAGAAGGAGAGCAGACTATCGAATGTTACTCCGAGTATCTTAGGATTGTTCACCGTCGGAATTGGTGTGTCATCGACATGAATTCCCAGTTGGAGTCTGACCTCCTTCGTCCAGGTGGTAAAAAGTGTGGCTGAGGATTTTGTAGGGGAGAGGGTTAGGCCCCGTGCAGTGAAGAAGCGAGAAAGCTCGGCGAGATAACCGTTTACTTTCGAGCACAAGTCATCAATTCTATTCCCAGACGCCATGATCGAGCAATCGTCAGCATAAGAGACAATCGAGACTCACTCTGGTGGTTGAGGGAGCTTTGAAATGTAAAAGTTAAACAGTAATGGGGAAAGGACACCACCCTGTGGAACCCCCTGTTTTATTTTCCTCGGTTTGCTCGATTTGTCTCTCAAAGTTACTGACGAGTGAGGACCACCCAGATAATTCGCCGACCACCGTTTGAGTCTCTGTGGGAGAGAGGAGGCCTCTTTGTCTTCTAGTAGCGTTGAATGGCTGACAGTGTCGAACGCCTTAGACAGGTCCAGCGCTACTAGAATGGTTCTCTCACAGGGGCGCTTTCGGTTTAGGCCACGAGTTATCTGGGTATTTATGGCGTTAAGTGCTGTTGTTGTGCTGTGCACTTTACGGAACCTATGCTGATGCTTCGCTGTGGTCAGGTGGTTTGTAAAATGCGGGATTAGTAAGGCCTCTAGTGTCTTCGCTACCGGGGAAAGGAGGGTTATCGGACGATAAGACTCTCCCCCGANAATGTAAAAGTTAAACAGTAATGGGGAAAGGACACCACCCTGTGGAACCCCCTGTTTTATTTTCCTCGGTTTGCTCGATTTGTCTCTCAAAGTTACTGACGAGTGAGGACCACCCAGATAATTCGCCGACCACCGTTTGAGTCTCTGTGGGAGAGAGGAGGCCTCTTTGTCTTCTAGTAGCGTTGAATGGCTGACAGTGTCGAACGCCTTAGACAGGTCCAGCGCTACTAGAATGGTTCTCTCACAGGGGCGCTTTCGGTTTAGGCCACGAGTTATCTGGGTATTTATGGCGTTAAGTGCTGTTGTTGTGCTGTGCACTTTACGGAACCTATGCTGATGCTTCGCTGTGGTCAGGTGGTTTGTAAAATGCGGGATTAGTAAGGCCTCTAGTGTCTTCGCTACCGGGGAAAGGAGGGTTATCGGACGATAAGACTCTCCCCCGATTTGAGCAGTGGGACCACTCTCCCCATCTTCCAGATGTCTGGAATGACGAGAGTGGGTATTGACAAGTTGAGGGCCTCCGTTAGGTACGCTACTCCCGTAGGACCCAAATTTTTTAGCATCAGCATGCATATTCCGTCGGGTCCAATGACTTCACCGCTGGTGAAAACAAGAGGCGCACTTAGTTTTGGCAATTTGTGCAGCCTTCTGGTCACTCGACGTTTGGCTTTATCCACTGGAGGATGTAAGATGTACTGCCGGCTAAAATAGCTCGCGCATCGCTCCGGGTCCGACGAAGCGTGTTCACCAAAGTATATTTCAACTCTGTCGTCACGCTTTGTCGGGTTGGACAATGACCTTACGGTTGGCCAAAGCTTACTCACACCAGAGGCGAAGATGCAGGTTGTAGCGATATCCGCTACAACAACAACAACATGCAGGTCTTCAGATGCTCTTCCCATTTCTTCCGCTTATGTACGTTCACAAGTTGCCGAATCTCCGAGTTGAGATCCCTAATACGGGGATTTCCGGGATCGGCCTGACGAAGGTTGTCTCGCTCATCGGCGAGGACAGCCGCTTCTGCAGGAAAATTCGGACGAGGGTCCGAGATGCATCCCGCTGGGATGAAGCTGGCTGCAGCAGCATTGACAACCCTGCGGAATTTACGTTTACCTACGTGAACGTCGGTTGGTATGGGTAGTGCAGCGAAGGCGCTTTCAGTAACATCCGCGAAGCCCATCTAATCAGCTTTCGAAAAGTTGACATAGGTCCGGTGATCCGCGGAAGCAAAGTCGGCTGGTTTATCAATCGAGATTATTATGGGCAGATGGTCTGATGCTAAAGTCAGCGTAGGTCGCCATGATACGCTGTTTATCAGACCAGCGCTGACTATTGTTAGGTCTGGCGAGCCGCAGCAGCTGCCCATAATCCTGGTGGGTGCGTCGTCGTTCATTGTGCAGAATGTCGAATCGTCTATCTGCTCAGCCAATTGTGTTCCCCTACGATCGTTTGATAGGCTTGAATGCCAAAGATCGTGGTGCGCATTGAAGTCACCAACTACCATACGGTTCTCACCTCTGAGAAGCGCACCTATTTCAGGGTGATATCCTGCCAGGCAGCTGGGTGGCAGGGGGTATATATATGTTAAATATTTCGAGCTCGATATCGCCTGACCGGATAGCGATTCCCTGACATTCTAGGAAGGTATCCCTGCGGTCGATGTCTGCTTTGATAAGACGATACTGCACGGTGTGGTGAGTGATGAACGCTAGGCCTCCACCATTATCTCCCTCGCGATCTTGACGGTGCACGTTGTATCCGTCCCAATTCGAAAGTGTTGAATTGCCGTGCAGCTTCGTATCTTGGACCGCAGCTATTAATATTCCGTGCCGACCCATGAAGACCGTTATCCCCTCGATCTTGCTCTGAAGTCCGTTACAGTTGAATTGTAAAATCTTCCTGTGCCTAGGGAGACTTATTGGAATGTGGGGTGTTGGTGATGTGTTTTGCCGTGCCGCCACATGCTGTGCTTGCTGCTGCTGAGGCTGTTGCCTGTGGTGTTGGTGGTCGGCGTCGCAGCTGGGGGTTGCGACCGAGCAGTACAGCATGGGCCCTCATAGTCCCTTGTCCAATCTCGCGTGGTGCGTAGTCTTGAGCATGCCCTAAAGTGACCCCAGCCAGGGCAGGTGTTGCACTTGACTGAATATCCTGGAATGACACACCGTGCAGATTGTCGCAGGAACTAGGAGTTGTTGGCGGTGGCATGTGGGTGGTGGTGCAGTTGTATCTGTGGTGTGGTCTGTTGTGTCTGTGGTATTGTCTATTGTATTGTGTTGTGGTGCGGTTGTGTATGTGTTGAGTTGCTCAGGCGGACTATGTTGTGCCGTGGAGGCAGCTCGATTGGTGCAGCAAGGGGCCACGTACGCAGTGGTTCATTGCCTGTGAGTCGTGAGGCCTGAGCAAACTCGGAGATGGCTCCACCCATTGCATGTATGGCATCTGACGGAGGTGGAGTTGTGGTGTAATCGTCTCTGGCACACGCAGCAGGTATATGTTTCTGGTCCAGGGTTTGACAATGCCAGCCCTGAGCAGAAGTATGCGAAGAAGTAGCCCTATTGACGTACGACTTTTGATGGATTTCGCCGACCTAAACGGAGTTAGATCGCCGAAACAACAGCCCTTGGTCGGGTAGAACCCGAGTCATTCCAGTACGTAGAACCGGCTGTCGTGAGAATGCTGCTNGTGAACGTCGGTTGGTATGGGTAGTGCAGCGAAGGCGCTTTCAGTAACATCCGCGAAGCCCATCTAATCAGCTTTCNGTATCTGTGGTGTGGTCTGTTGTGTCTGTGGTATTGTCTATTGTATTGTGTTGTGGTGCGGTTGTGTATGTGTTGAGTTGCTCAGGCGGACTATGTTGTGCCGTGGAGGCAGCTCGATTGGTGCAGCAAGGGGCCACGTACGCAGTGGTTCATTGCCTGTGAGTCGTGAGGCCTGAGCAAACTCGGAGATGGCTCCACCCATTGCATGTATGGCATCTGACGGAGGTGGAGTTGTGGTGTAATCGTCTCTGGCACACGCAGCAGGTATATGTTTCTGGTCCAGGGTTTGACAATGCCAGCCCTGAGCAGAAGTATGCGAAGAAGTAGCCCTATTGACGTACGACTTTTGATGGATTTCGCCGACCTAAACGGAGTTAGATCGCCGAAACAACAGCCCTTGGTCGGGTAGAACCCGAGTCATTCCAGTACGTAGAACCGGCTGTCGTGAGAATGCTGCTGTATTGTGAGTCGCTTCATTGGACACCACACTTTCTAAAAAACAGCTGATTTAAAAAAACTGCCACCGCCACTGGGTTATTGTATTTTGGGCTTTAATGTATCCACACACCTATGCGATTCTGCCGGTGTGAATCTGTCCCGACAAAAATTACAACAATGTCGACCATAGTTTTAGATGACGAACCACACACTTATGCGATTTTGCTGCAGCGATTTATTCGAACATTCTTTTTGTCATGCCGAAATCGCAGAGTGCCGCGTTTTGAGAACTAAAACGGTCAGTAAGCGGATTTTGTAAAGTTAAAACAAAAATTAACGTGAGAAAACGAAACGTGTTTATTGTAGAAATGCTAAGAATACAATTTTTTGTTGAAAAATATTTGTTGCTTGTTTATAAAATTACATTTTTCACTGCTATAGAATCGCACAGATGTGTGCGTTCTTGCGTTTTCGAAGTAAACTCTGTAGCATCAAAAACGGTGCGGATCAGTGTTGCCGCGCATAATTTTTAGTGGTAGCCAAATTCCTTTAAAAAAAGGGCTAAAAAAGAGCTAAAAAAAGTCGTTGTGGCTAAAAATGGTAGCTAAAATTTTTTACTTACATATACATATATAAGTATACACGTAAACATTTTCAATAAGTAATGGTATATAAAAACAATGAACTTTGGAAAAAAGCAAATATTTTATCCAACCAAAAACCTTTTTGTATAAAAGGGGAAATATACGACACCAGCTTGCTGGTTCCATCAAGTGATTGTACCATCAGGCTCGAAGCATATAACTCTTACCAGCATTTCATAATTTTTCTAGCATTTTGTTCAACATTGTTTTTTTTTTTTGTAATTCACAACTGCAATATCGTGAACGTAATCTTCCACAAACACTATCGACTTGATGGGGCATTTAACAAATTTAGCATATTAAGGGCCGTGAACTTATCTATTTTAAACTATAGTTAAATCGTTAACAGATAAGTTAACAGCCCCAACACTTTTACAGTATGTATGTATAAAAGCGTAAGGAACATACAATACATATATGTAATATATCAGTCTTTCTTAGTTTAAAAATTCATCTCTTACATGAATGCAAAAAAAAAACAAATTAAGCATATACAACTTTTTCATGCCAAGTATGAATAAATTCTAAAAAGGGCTAGGGGCAATTTTAAATTTATGTGGCCAAAAAAAGTATGTGGTAGCTAAATCTAGCCACCAAAGG
>NW_016163783.1:4307-19446 GCF_001687245.7 Rhagoletis zephyria | reverse complement strand
AAAAAAGCTAATATTTTATCCAACCAAAAACCTTTTTGTATAAAAGGGGAAATATACGACACCAGCTTGCTGGTTCCATCAAGTGATTGTACCATCAGGCTCGAAGCATATAACTCTTACCAGCATTTCATAATTTTTCTAGCATTTTGTTCAACATTGTTTTTTTTTTTTGTAATTCACAACTGCAATATCGTGAACGTAATCTTCCACAAACACTATCGACTTGATGGGGCATTTAACAAATTTAGCATATTAAGGGCCGTGAAGTTATCTATTTTAAACTATAGTTAAATCGTTAACAGATAAGTTAACAGCCCCAACACTTTTACAGTATGTATGTATAAAAGCGTAAGGAACATACAATACATATATGTAATATATCAGTCTTTCTTAGTTTAAAAATTCATCTCTTACATGAATGCAAAAAAAAAACAAATTAAGCATATACAACTTTTTCATGCCAAGTATGAATAAATTCTAAAAAGGGCTAGGGGCAATTTTAAATTTATGTGGCCAAAAAAAGTATGTGGTAGCTAAATCTAGCCACCAAAGGGCACAGGTGTGTGGATCAGTGTTGCCGCGGCTCATTTTTAGTGGTAGCCAAATTCCTTTAAAAAAAAGGGCTAAAAAGGAGCTAAAAAAGTCGTTGTGGCTAAAAATGGTAGCTACAAAGTTTTACTTACATATACATATATAAGTATACTCACAAACATTTTCAATAAGTAATGGTATAGAAAAACANGTTTACACTGCTGGCAAATGTAGATAAGGATTAAAATCTAAAAACTAACTAATACAACTAAAGTAAAATCTGTGGAAAATTAACAATAAAATACTTTTTTCGCAAAATGTATAAAGGACCCTTTTATTTCTCAAAAAAAACTGGGTAACAGTTATTCGTCGCCACGCTGTACAATGGAGAAGTAATCTCTTCTTTCCTTCAAAGACTGGAGACCCAGCAATTTCCGTCAGCCAATATAGGAAGGAACATAACCTTGCCAGGGCAACTTGCAAATAACGAATTTGGTGAAAATCTTTTGAACTCTTTCAATTTTGTTTTTGTTTGTTTTGTTGGAATTCAATGCCTTTTCTGTTATCATAAATTGAAAATAACAGGCAATATGCTATTGAAAGACATTTTTAATCTTTTCATAAGGATATAGAAAATTAAAATGAAAATTAACATGAGAGACATATCTCTCATATACTGCAATAGTGTCATAATCCAAAAAATATAGTTTGAGTATGCAGAAATTACCGCTATCTCTTGTTTTATTTTATACCATGCATTATTCTATGTTATATATATACTAGGAAAATATATTGTATCATGAAGTCAACCACAAGCCTGCAAAATATTAGTCTTTTGTTTTAATTGTAAGAGCCCGCGCATCGACCGCCAAGTGACCCACAGCACACTAGTCGAATAAGACCAATTCTTGTTAAAAATTCTGGGTTCAGAAAAAAATTTTGGTGCATATTATTAGATAATGAGTCCTTTTACGCAAAAGATAAAGTCAAATATCATTTCTCGCAGCCCTTTAGCTTATCGTTAATCTCAAAGTTATCTGTTCAATAAATTTTAATTGTTGTCTTGATAATTGCACTGGCCTATAGTCAAAAGATGTACATAAATGACAGCATTAATATTGTTGGCGTGAATTTAGGTCGATTGTTCCAAATATTCTAATCTTTTTTAATATTAGCTATAGTTTGCGAATTTTTGCAAATTTGGGAACAATTTCGGTAGCTCTTATAGAAAAGCCATTATATTCCATCATCGTGGAAAAATTTTGTTTATGAAAATGGGTATGGAAACACTGAACAGGCACAACTTCTAGAAACACTAATTGGTTTACTTATGTTTATGCATACTATATAAAAATTGCAATATATAGGAAAATGACAAAAAATGTTGTTCAACATTTTTTTATTCTAAAATAATTTGTTTATAATCTGAACGATTTTCATCATATAGTTATCATAAATCAGTAACAGTTAGTCTCGCCTTCAATTTGGTAATTATTACGTAACGATCGAGTAACATTTTCCAAAGTTATATCGAAAAACTTAAGTGGATCTCCAGTTTTTCGCTAAAAAAAATTTCTCGTCAATTGTGTAAATAACCTTTAAATGAAATAACCGGATTACAGAAAAGTGTGCCAGGGAGTGACTTTTTTCGTTCAAGCTGAATGTAAGCAATATCGTCCAACTGGAGAGTCCTCAAAAGGATTTCCTAGGATATGTTAAAGACTATTTGCCTGCAGTCACTTTTTCACATAATGAAATAAAATAAAATATTTAAGTATATATATCTAAACACTTATTGCACGTCCCCTACTTTCATATAACGGCAAATCTAGAAACCGCGAAAAATGTGCTTCTTCGGCGACTAATGAAACCACTCCGCACCAATTTTTAAGACTGCATAATTGGACTTAAAATGGGCGTTTCTCACCATTATTGTATATAAATACTTATATGCTTGAAACTACTATTAACTTATCAAACGATTCCTAATCTTTGACAATACATGTTTGACTTCATTCACCACGATCTTGAAAACTGACCAAATCGGCGTGACCAAGTCCATGATCCTTTTAATATTATATAAACATCCGAAAACATTAAAACGTTTGAAATAAGTCTCATCTCACTTTTTTGTATTTTCCATTTGGTTGCTTAAGTAACGAAGAATTGAAAATTCATAAGGGAAAATTATAGTTTTTGTAAGTTTTATCCATGATAAAAACATAGCAAGGTAGAACCGTTCTCTCAATTTGTCGGCCATGATTTTTTTTTGAAGTTTGCCAACATTTTAAAATTATATAAAAGTGAAAATGAAAAATTGAAATTGTTCGAAATTGTTGTTGCTTGAGATTGAAAATGAAAATGTGTGTGTGAGTTTGTGAGTAAATTTAAAAATTAAATTGTTTGGAAACGTCAAGAATTTTAAAAGTGACTCTCAGCGGTTCTACCTTACTATATTTTTATCATGGTTTTATCTTAATATCTTAAAAATTCGTAGACTTATTGAAAAATTATAAATGAACGTGAGGTACTAAATTTAATAACCCTTAATTTGATTTATCGTCCTGTTTATAACAATTAACGTATTCCATAGATACTACAAGCCAAAGTTTCATTTTCAAAATTCATACACTTTGATTCAATTGCGCGGGCTAAAGATAAGTTTTAAATTAATCTTTCGTGGCCAATAACAATTGGCTTGGACCTAAGACATCATAATATTACTATTACAATTGGTTCAAATGCCTTTTATTTTCCCCAGCCTAATATATATACATATATTCAAATGTGAATTCAAAACTTTAAAGCCATTTTGATTTTTTGAGTTATAACACTATTGAAGTAAATGAGCGATATATCGCGTACATGTATGCATGTATCTATCTGCCATTTACTTTAATACTGTTATAACTAAAGAAAAAAAAAGAAAAAAATTCGGGAGAAACGGCTTTA
This sequence comes from Rhagoletis zephyria, assembly GCF_001687245.7. Lineage (NCBI taxonomy): Eukaryota > Metazoa > Arthropoda > Insecta > Diptera > Tephritidae > Rhagoletis > Rhagoletis zephyria. Next base: position 15,963 of record NW_016163783.1, on the reverse strand, counting down.
CAGTTCTTAACTTACTAATACTCCCATAGTAAAAATTTAATCCATGTTTTGTTCTAGTGCTTAATGATATAGCAATGAAATTTTTACCGACAATAGAAGAATAGTTAGCGTTCATTCTCGCATACTCAAACCGATCCTTTATTTATTTTTGGTTTTGACATTTTTTATTTGTTATCTAGTAAATCAGTGATACACATATCGGTACTTAACATAGAAAGGTGATATATCACATCGTCGCTGAAATACAAAAGCCGTAACTAACCCCGAATCCAAAATTCGCCTATTGATTTTGATGATTGATTATGATGCATTTCTTCAAATTATAAATCCCCACATAGTTTTATCCAATACAAAATTTTACTTAGTTAGTTACGGCCTTTTTGCATTACAGAGACGATGTGAGATAAGGCCTTTCTATATTAAGGTAACGTTATATACATATGTTAAATATTTTTATATGCTTTTACGTTAAAATTTTGGTTTCAAATCACCCAATTTCCTACCGGGTTGCTCATGCTGAGCGGTTCTCTTGTGCTCACCAACACAGTCACAGTTTTACTTTTGCCGATCCCTGCCCAACAAGCACTGGAACAAAAATTTTCAAACGTTTTAGAAAATCGTATTTCTCAATTTGATTTTCAGCATTGTTTATCATTTGCAACCAGGGATGAAAAAGTAGGTCCAATTGTACCTTTTTCCGACGTTTGATGACATAAAGGTACATTAGGTACAGTCACTAGATTTTAGGTACAATCATCTTTTGATCAGATGCATTTTTAGTTTTTTTTTTTCTTTTTCCTTTACCGCGCTAATATATTTACTTGTCGGCACGGGAGAAGCTTCGCTTTCATTTTGAAGAATAAACAATTCTAAAGAAAAGTGGTCAAAAGGAAGAAATTAAAAAATTCATATTATGTATTATCTTAAACATTTTACATTGCGTTTACAGCGTGGCGACGAATAACTGTTACCCCGGTTTTTTGAGAAATAAAAGGCTCCTTTATAGATTTTGCGAAAAAAGTATTTTATTGTTAATTTTCCACAGATTTTACTTTAGTTGTATTAATTAGTTAATAAATTTGAATCCCTATTTACATTTGCCAGCAGTTTAAACTTTGAGAGAAAAGGTCATTTGGCACGCAAGTCTTTTTCAGGTGTATTTTTCCTTAGGCTTTGTACAAAAAAATACAAAAAAGAAAAAAACTGTATAAGATTGGTCGAATGAATGGCCGTCCTAGTCACCAGTTCCGAGTCTATTCGATTTTTAAGTATGAGGCCTTATGTTGGGCAAAAGGGGGAGTATAAGGGACCCAAAATGGAGAAAATTTGCCTATGGTTACAGAAGATATGGAATAAATTAACTGACGAAGACCTGCGTGCCAAATGAAGTTTTCTTAAAATTTAAAAACTAATTAATAAAACTAAAGTAAAATCTGTGGAAAATTAACAATAAAATACGTTTTTCGCAAAATCTATAAAGGACCCTTTTATTTCTCAAAAAAACCGGGGTAACAGTTATTCGTCGCCACGCTGTAGAGCAACCACTACGAAAAATTAACACTTTACTTAGCTATCCTCAAATTTTTTTATTAATTTTAACGCTCTTTAACGTCAAATGAGTGAAAACAAATTGTCAAATGGGACTAGAAAATGGTATTTTGATTGATTTAGATCAGAATAGGCCTTCAGGCGTGTACATGCGCTGCTAAAGCAGCTATTTGTAAGTTTTTGGCCCATCATATCATCGATAAAAGAAAGTTGTGTCAAAATATGCCGACAAATTTTGTTGTCAAAATATGGCATAGTGAAAACCAGCCTTTATTCGCCCATACATGTTTTTTACCCATCATATCATCGATAAAAGAAAGTTGTGTCAAAATATGCCGACAAATTTTGGTGTCAAAATATGACATAATGAAAACCAGCATATACATACATGTTTTTACAATCTGAAATTTCCATTTTTCATCTCTGTTTGAAACTAAACATTTTCTCTAATTTGTATCAAACAGTGATATATCATGTTTTTGCAAAACCGCCCATCGACCAATTGCAAAACCGCCTAACTTACGGCACTCAAACTTTACAGGAGCGAAAAAACGGGTTTTCTTTGAAGGCGTTGCCTTGATAGGCGGTATATTCTCTAGCCATTATTTTGCAAATCTGATCTGTTGTTTTAATAACGATTTTACGATTCTTATGCATAAATCACGATGCCTGGAGTTCAACGTTACCAAACCTAATTTTTGTCACGCGATTTAGGCGGTTTTGCAACTGGTCGATGGGCAGTTTAGCAAAAACATAGACGATAGGTGTGTACTCGTATTGAGAGGACAGAATTCTCCAGCAGCAAAAGTTCTGAGAATTTAGCAGCATTCGCTCTCAAAGAGACGAAATATCCACAGAAGTACGAGAACGCAAAATTTGCAAAAACTTGCAACCTTCGAAACAGCTGATCACTTGCACAGTTACCACTGGTGATTAATTTGGCAATTTATTTTCTGCTTGGGTGCATTTTCCCCCGATTTGGCATTTTATACAATTGAATAGTTTTGGATAAGAAAAGCCTTTTTTAAAATACGAATTAATTATATCTGAATGAATAAGTTATTTTTCTCATAATTATTTGTGATATCACATGGTGACGCATTAAAAACAAGAGTATCTCCTCCAAACACCCATCATTGATCCAAAAAAATTTCAACAATCAACCTACCAAAACCGAAAACTTCAGCAAAAAAACTTTTCAGTATGCTTCATTTAAATATATTTTGGTATATTTAAAGGAAAATTATGGTACAAACGAAAAATGTTATACGGCAACCATAGTCAGCACACACTAAAGTAAACAAACTGGAGATCAATAGCAAATTAACGAAAAATAAACTCAACAAACGTTGTGCTTATTAAATTTACGCACTTTTTGTTGTATACTAGCATTAATAATAAAATTTGCAATTAATAACTCAAAAAGGCCATATTTTCTTTTGTTTATTTACAAACATGTGTTTGTGATCAGCTGATTTTCTTACTTGCAAGTTTTAGCTGGGAAAAATTTTTCCAGCAGAAATTTGCAGCTCTCTTTCACATTTTGCTCTCTCAATTTCCCCTACTTTGCAAGTTTTTTGGGTACGAGAACGCAAAACCAGTAAAAGTTTTCTAAAACTGTAGATAGTTGGGCGTACGAGTACACTCCTATTATGTATTAAACAAAGCGGCTTACTTAATGCCGAACATAGCTCTAGAATGGATTGTAATATTACAATTGAAATGGTTGCCCTGGTTCAAAATTGTATCAATTTTAAACAATTATATCGGTTAAGTTAGGTTAAAAATGTATGATGGAATTTTGGTTAAAAATACAAAATCAGCCTTATGATGAGTTTCATTATAACCGGCTCACTTTTCGTTTGCGTGTATTCACAACGGGCGGATGAAAAAATTTCGCGAGATTTTTTTTCGGACGAAAATCACGATAAGGCTAAATGAGAATATTTGGCGCGTATATTTCTTTTATGAATATTTTTCGATTGCTTCAAAGATAGTTTGAATTTTTCAAAATTGTGCTTTCAGTGTTCGTAAACCATTCGCCGATCAAAATATGAAACATTGGCTCACGCAACCGCAATTTACAAAGATTGGCAATTACCAGTGCAAATCAAAACCCTCAGAAACGCGCCCAAGTTCATGAACAGCTTCGAGTGCATGCGTCCCATTACTTTTTTTAATCGGTTATGCAGTTCTAAAGATATTAATATTTAAAAAAAATCAAAAAAATAACTTTCAATACTAAATATCTTTAAAACTAGAAAGCCCCGAACCTGAAAGTGGGTATATTGCAAAAGCGGAGGAGGCAAGCTTTCCAATGGTATGGTCAAAATTTGTCACCTCGGTTATCGTAATCTCCCCCTCCTCCCCCCACGTTTAATCGCACTTTAACGGCTACTTTATAATACTCCTACTGCTGTTATTATTGTTGTACTTAGTAAATTTTACGTCATAAACATAAGTACTTACATCTGACATACTTTTTGCACTGAAGCACACATTAATTGACATCGCTAGAACATGAACAACGCCCATATACTATGTATAAACACGCATGTGGATAGATAATTACATACCTATGTATGTACGTAAATGCAAATGTGCATGTGTGTACTAATCATAACATAAGTCAACGAAAGTACAGCAGCAGAAAAAACTTGGATTAACCAATGCGTTTAACGATGTTTAGTTGTCCAGTCAATATATATATTTCAATACGATCGCGGCCACTTTTCTGCGCACGGTACAGTGAATTATGGGTAATTCTCTAGTATAGGGTAACAACTGCTAAAAGAGGTCCGGAAATGTCGAGAGGGGTACCAATCGACGCGTTTACCGTATTAACAATCCGGGGGCGGAAGGTTAATATTATTAACCATTTAAAGGGAAAATTTTAGTATGCGGACGGCAAATTCTAAAAAAAAGGGGGGATGAGGGGGGGTAGAATAGGACCCCCTGATTTCAAAAATATACCCCTTTTTTCTAGCAACCCTATAGTTNAAAGGGGGGATGAGGGGGGGTAGAATAGGACCCCCTGATTTCAAAAATATCCCCCTTTTTTCTAGCAACCCTANGGAAGGTTAATATTATTAACCATTTAAAGGGAAAATTTTAGTATGCGGACGGCAAATTCTAAAAAAAAGGGGGGATGAGGGGGGGTAGAATAGGACCCCCTGATTTCAAAAATATACCCCTTTTTTCTAGCAACCCTATAGTTTTTATATAATTTTTTGCTAAAGTTTTCGTATAAACGATGAACAAGATAGCAAAATAACATCAAACTTGGTGCTGCCAGACAGGAATTTTGAATAATAAAAGCGGATTTTTAATTCGGAATTTTCACTTAGCCGAATCCTCCTTTCTGTGTTGCCGAAGAAGAGGGGCTGAACACCTTTTGCAGAGAATACCTTTCTGCGTAGGCGGCCTTCGGCCGAATTTAGCGATTATAACCCTCACTAAGTAGAATTCTCCTTTCTGTGTTGCCAAAGAAGGGGGGCTGAACACCTTTTGCAGAAAACGGCTGAGATTTCCATTACGGAACCAATTGCTATTCCGTGCAAAGTATAGTGAATTTTTTTATGAAACTCGGTGGGGATACTAATAGAGGTCTCCTTTAACTATATTTACCACTTTCACAATGTTGTTGCTAATAGTACTTAAGTTATTTGTTGTTAAAATATCTCGCCTGCTATCACCACATTTTATTATAACTCCACACCTATCACTTTTATTTACACAAATATGTTATCCTTAAAAGGTTCGCATGCGTTTGTAATACCTTAATATACAATTATTAATTAATTAATTAAGTAAAACGCGTTTATAAATGTCTTCACAAATGTTTGCACATTTCACAAACAAGCAGAAATAACAATGGCTGACAGTAACACAAAATGTATGCTACCATACGTTAAAAAAAATACACCACAAATAAGTGCGTATAATTAGGGGTATAAGTGTACAATACGTACATTGCTCTTATTAAAAATAATAATATTATGATAGGGGTCTTACTCCTGATCATGACGGTATAATTTTTTTCGGGGGGAAATAATATTTACTGGTGTTATTATAGTTCAAAGTACACAAATGTAGAAAACGTACATCGATAATTTGATAAATAATTTCGCCTGCGGCGCTTTTTCCATAAAAATCAATACTTCGATAAATAATGGCTGCGTTTCTTTATACATTCCGGATAATCCCATTTCACAGCCGGAATAAACAGAATGCGTTTAAAATATACGTCAACATATCATCAGGAACGTTCTAAAGAATAAATAAACAAAATAGTTTATTCGAAACATTCAGAATGAATAAAGAAATGCAGCCAATGAAAATTTTTAATAAACAATCGCGCGATTTTTTATTCAAAATTTTCGCCTGCGGCGCTTTTTCCATAAAAATCATTACTTCTATAAATAATGAAAATTTTTAATAAACAATCGCGCGATTTTCATAAAAATCAATCAAAAAAATCTCTCGATTTTAGACTGAATCACTTTTTTTTTATCATTACATCGATATTTAATTAAAAAAAAGTTAATTACAATGCCCGTTTTTATTGTTTCTCGTTTTCAGTGCTTTTTTTTGGGCATCTTTTGTTGTGTGGCAGCACCGACATTGTAGTACAATTGGTTTACAAAGCAAAAAGTGAGGTTGAAGTTGACATTTTTTGCAACTTAAAATTCAATTTTCATTAAAACTATAAGCCTCCGGAGGGTGGGGTTTTATACACTTACATTACATTTGCTGCGTGATAAATTCAAATATTGAGACTTTATTAACTACATGTTCAATGTAACTTTTGTTCCTAATTGTTTTTGTTTGTATCTTCTTTTGTTTGTTAATTTAAAATAAAGATTGGCCCCTGAGGATGCTAAGGAGTTTAGCGAAACGTTGGGCAAAGCAGTGAAGAAAAAACGTTGTTTTTACTTGCACTAATCACCAACTAGGCCAAAGAAGCTCATCAAAATTAATAAAATTTACGACGAAAATTGGCCAGAAAATAAGATATTATATTCAATATATTTTATATTTAAATATGTTTATTTTGTGAATTTCCACAATAAAAAGCCACAAACAGTTTCCTTATTAGTTTAAATATCATCCAGCAACATGCGATCAGCTGTTTTTCGTACTGGCAAATTCTTACAAGTAAAAATGTATCCAGTAAAATCCAGTAAAAACTTGCAACTTCAACTGAAATTTTTCGCTCTCTCTATTTCCCCTACTTTGCAAGTTTTTGCGTACGAAAACGCCAAAACATGAAAATTCGTAAAAACTTTTACTGGATTTTACTGGAAATGAGTAAAAAAACGCAACTATAGTTTGAATAAAACAATAACGGGAGATGTTTTGCTAGTGGTAAATTAGTGGTGATTTAGTGACTTTTTGTCGGGGTAATTGCCCATACAAAACAACGAAATTTAACAAAAGTTTTTTGTTTATATCTTTTAAGTGATTAATAATATTAACCTTCCGGATTATTAATACGGGGACCGAAACGCGTCGATTGGTAACCCTCCCGACATTTCCGGACCTTTTTTAGAAGTTGCTACCCTATACTAGAGAATTACCGAATTATGTATATGTGGCGCCAACAAAACTTTTTAAAAGCTTTTTTTTTAATACATTCTTCTATGGTTGAATATGGTATGCGCCGCGATGACCCATATGATATTAACTTCATTACTAAATGAAATCAATAATTGTTGCAAATGCACATTTTATATATGTATATGTATATGCAGACATAAATGCATTAAAGTAATTTTTTTAAGTAAAAATTAGTTACCTACTTATGATATTGTATCTTCATTATACGCGCATATATATGTATATTTGCGCAAACTCCTATATGTGCAAGTACGTATATCAATTACGTAATGAAGAATGTATGTATTAAACTTAATAATTGGTTTTAACTAGCCATTTAATGGCTTTCAAACAAAAGGTATACGCGAAATTCAGAGACATTGTTTATACGAACAAGCAATTTTATATTAACTTTAAAATGTACATACATACGTATAATAATTAAAAAATTCATGACATGTATATTTTTTATAGTTTTTGGTATAAGGCAGCGCCGACGGCATGGATCAGAAATTAATCAATAGTTTGCTACTTTAAACTTAAAGCAGAACTATCACAATATTTGATAATGCAAACGGTTACACTTTCACTGAGGCACTTCAAGGCAAGATATCACTGCATAATTTTACAATTTCTCTAAGGTTTAAACCTCACTATTAAAACTTCTGAAACTTTCAGAAGTATTTAGAATCCTAGACCCATGACAATATTTCAGAAATAGCAAGAGTTACCGAAATGATGTCATCAATGACAGTGAATAATTTTATAAACACGGCTGCTTATTTGTGTTCCAATTTTCTACCACCAGTCTTCCTGGGCGTTGTCTTTTGGGTTCTATCGCAATTTGTACACATCTTTTAAATTTATTAAAACAATACATACCGCTCTCTATTAATTAGTTATAGCTTCAGTCTATTGCAAATTTTGTATATTATTTCAAGCGGTATATATTTAACATATAATTTCTACAAAAATTAATCTTCGGAAACAACAGTGGAACGATAACTAGAGAGAAGTGAAAAATTGTGTATATGTTGCTCTTTACACGGCAAAACCTGCATTATCGGCAGTCACGGTTGCATTTTTTTTATTAGATTAGGGGCCTTCACACCGAGCTTGGTACTCGGTAGCTCGGTGTTCAGTAATTTTTTCTCATGTATTTAGGATGTGTGGGAGTTGACCTAAACTTTAGTACTTTAGTATTTTTGTGTTAATTTGCAATTTGTGAGTGATTTCTGAGTTGAAGACTGCGTAAAAACGGTAATTCTCTAGGGGGGGTAACAACCCCTAAAAAAGGGCCGGAAAAGTCGGGAGGGGTACCAAACGACGCGTTTCGGCCCCCCTAATAACAATCCGGAGGGGGGGGGTAATATTATTAACCATTTAAAAGTTATGAACAAAAAACTTTTGTTAAATTTCGTTGTTTTCTATGAGCAATTACCACGTCAAAAATGCACTAAATCACCAGTTTCCACTTTTAAAACACTACTAAAACGTTTCCGGTTATTATTTTATGCAAACCAAATCATTTATTCACTTTTATTTTATATATTTCGTTAATAAAACAGAGTAAACAAACTTTGCGCCTGCTAAAATTATTATAACCTCAAATCGCTGGTATTGCCACTTTATTTCACATTTCATTTGCGCTATTATACTCAGTTTACACTATACACTTCTTCTTCTTCTTTTTACTTTCATCTAAATAAGATATTGTAACCAAAATATAATAGCAAATTTCGCTATACCATCGCGCGATTTTTTATTAAAAATTTTCATTATTTATCGAAGTATTGATTTTTATGGAAAAAGCGACGCAGGCGAAAATTTTCATTATTTATATATATATTAAACGAAAGAAGATACCGAAAAGCATTGAACAGTGCACACATCTCATAAGGAAAAGTGAATTATTACGAAATACTAATCCAGTGGCAGCACAATAGCTATTTTGGAATCTCGCGTTTCAGCTGGCAAAGATTGTCAACTTCTTTTTAATAACAAAATAATCTATCTTAGGTTGATAAAACTATGTGTTTCTTTAATAAATAAGTTAAATTATATATTTTAATAGTGTTTAAAAAGTGTGAACAGGTGATTTAGTGAATTTTTGTCGGTGTAATTGCCCATCGAAAACAACGAAATTTAACAAAAGTTTTTTGTTCATAACTTTTAAATGGTTAATAATATTATCTCCCCCCTCCGGATTGTTAATAGGGGGGCCGAAACGCGTCGTTTGATACCCCTCCCGACTTTTCCGCACCTTTTTTAGGGGTTGTTACCGCACCCTAGAGAATTACCGTAAAAACTAATAAAATGAAGTGCCGTGTGTTAAATTGCGACAGCCGTCAAGATGCAAGATGCGTAGATGCAAGTGTAGCGCTGCTACGAATCGCTGCATTTTGTATACATAGGGCACGGCAAAGCCGTTCCCGAAATGTTTCTTTATTATCATATTAACAGCATTTCATCACAATGATTTCATTTCTGCTCCAATCAGCCTCCTTTAGCGAGTTAACTAATCAAGCACGCTGAGATGCTCCCGCAGTTTGCTTCAGCAGCCTTAGGGCCGGTTGTTCAATGTCTGATTAGCACAAATCGGAGGTAGAAGCTTCGGTTAGATACAACGACTGCTTTATCGATCACATGTTATATGCATGATATCGAAATCGTCGATAATGATGTTTAACCGGCAAGTAGTGATAACCAAACATTGAACAACCGGCCCTTAATTGCAAATCAATGGAGTGGACTAAGGGCCGGTTGTTCAATGTCTGGTTATCACTACTTGCCGGTTAAACATCATTATCGACATCTTCGACATCATGCATATAACATGTGATCGATAAAGCAGTCCTTGTATTTAACCGGAGCTTCTACCTCTGATTTGTGCTAATCAGACATTGAACAACTGGCCCTAAAACGTTTGCTGAAGCAGCCTCAATTGAAAAGCAATGGAGTGCACTAAACGTTCACTACCCTCAAATAGATTAGGTGAAAAATGCAATATTTTCGCGTTAAGCAAAGTTAAAACACGTTTTTCGCTGTAAAGTGAACTATTTTGGCAGTTTCAACTCGTTCTTCTTTTCGCTCTATTCTTAGTTTACTTGTGGTACACAAATGTCAACGGCCAGGACGGCGCAATCTTGTATTCTATCATTCTTGTTTCGGGAAGGCGTGATCTTGTGTCTTTCGTTCATGGATTACATGGAAGTGGTGGAAATAAACACAGATATTGGTGATACCAGGTGATGAGAATATTAAAAAAAAAAGTGGGGGGGCGGGTTTGTATTCACCTTGTATTGAAATACTGTTTTGTATAAAACAAGCGACGCAGGCGAAGTATTGACTTTAATAAAAATTTTCATTATTTATCGAATTATTGATTTTTATAAGAAAGCGCCGCAGGCGAAAATTTATCATTATTTATTTATCGAAGTATTGTTTTTTTTTGAAAAAGCGCCGCAGACGAGAATTTTTAATACAAAATCGCGTGATTTTTTATAAAAATTTGTATTATTTATCGAAGTATTGATTTTTTTTAAAAAGCGCCGCAGACGACAATTTTTAATAAACAATCGATTTTTTATACAAAATTTTCATTATTTATCGCAGTATTGATTTTTTTGAAAAAAGCTCCGCAGGCGAATTTTTATAAAAATTTTCATCAATTATCGAAGTATTGATTTTTTTTCTGAAAACAAAGCGCCGCAGGTGAATCCGCACTTAGGGCCGGTTGCTCAAAGCCTGGTTGACACTAATCACCGGTTAACATCGTTATCGACGTTTTCGACTCCATACATGTTTAACTTTTACATTTCAAAGCTCCCTCAACCACCAGAGGGAGTCTCGATTGTCTCTTACGCCGACGATTGCTCGATCATGGCGACTGGGAATGGAATTGATGACTTGTGTTCGAAAGTAAACGGGTATCTCTCCGATCTTTCTCGCTTCTTCACTGCAAAGTGTCTAAGGGAGGTTATAATCCCTAAGGGCCGGTTGCTCAAAGCCTGGTTGACACTAATCCCCGGTTAAACATGGTTATCGACGTTACCGACACCGTATTATATGTATGGAGTTGTTGTTGTTGTCAATGTGCTCTGGGAGTTCGTTGCCTTCAAAGCTTATTTTGACCGAAAATGTTGAAATAAATTTATCTCTGTATTCTAAATCCTGTCTCGTGATTCTCACCACAGATGTCACCCTACACTCTGACCTTATGTTGTTTAATATTTCAAATTCAGTAAAATCTAGTGGGATATTTCTCACTACCCCAATAGTTTCTATGAACTTTTTCGGTATAAAAGCTCTTAAATTGTTTTTTAAGGCTTCGTTGTTAACACACATATTTGCTTCATAATAAGTTTTGAAAGTTACCTTAAACAAGTACTTCCCAACTGCCTTTATGTTTTTTATTCCGCAAATGCCAAAATTTTAGATTTTTCCCCACAGGAAGAGACCATTCCTATTCTTTTCGTTGTTAAATAACGGACACTCCGAAGTGTCTACA
>NW_016163783.1:0-1052 GCF_001687245.7 Rhagoletis zephyria | reverse complement strand
AGGGCCGGTTGTTCAATGTCTGATTAGCACAAATCGGAGGTAGAAGCTCCGGTTAAGCACAACTACTGCTTTATCGATCACATGTTACATGCATGATGTCGAAATCGTCGATAGTGTAGTGGTAGTGATAACCACACATTGAACAACCGGCCCTAAGTAGAATTCTCCTTTCTGTTTTGCGAATAAAAGGGGCTGAACACCTTTTGCAGAGAACACCTTTCTGCGTAGGCGGCTTTCGGCCGCGTTTAGGAATTATAACCCTCACTAAGTAGAATTCTCCTTTCTTTTTTGCGAAGGAAATGGGGCTGAACACCTTTAGCAGAGAAGAACTTTCTGGTTAGGCGGCCTTCGGCCGCACTTAGGGATTATAATCCTCACTAAGTAGAATTCTCCTTTCTGTTTTGCGAAGAAAAGGGGCTGAACACCTTTTGCAGAGAACACCTTAATGCGTAGGCGGCCTACGGCCGCGCTTAGGGATTATAACCCTCACAAAGTAGAACTCTCTTTCTGTTTTGCGAAGAAAAGGGGGTGAACACCTGTTGCAGAGAACCCCTTTCTGCGTAGGTTAAAAACCCCGTGAAAAAATAAATAAACATCATCACTCCAACATCGGTTAAGTCTTCCGCAATATTTTTATGGAGAGCTCTTTGATTACCATATTTTAAAAACGCATTATACTCATTTATTCCCTACTGTTATCGAGATCATAATCAAACAAAGGTGGATTGTTGAAAATCCTTTCGTTTTGGTTTGTTGAATTTTCGATCATGTGGTAGCACCCTTTATATTCACCATCACAGCAATTTTGATTTGTTTGCTTGTTTAAGGCCCGTCCACATACAACTTTGGCGTTGCGTTGGCGCTGGCGTCGCTTTGACAGCTGCGCGAGTAACGCCCGTGCTTGCTACAATGAACGCTTAGCAGAGAATACTTTGGTCACTAAATTAACATACTAGCAACAGATAAATCAAAATTGTATATCAATATTTAATTGCATTAAAAGTTATATTTATTGTCCGCATTTGATTAAAAAGGAAAATTAAATCACATAA
>NW_016163781.1:5091-34776 GCF_001687245.7 Rhagoletis zephyria | reverse complement strand
AGTAACTACTGAAGATTATTCACTCAAAATTGATATTTACAATGATTTTGAGACGAAGAATAGGAGTATTATAAATTCTTGGAAAATGGGCGTAGCCCACTTATGATTACATGTGTATATCTTGGTAGCCGCTGCACCAATTTCTCCCTAATTTGGCACGGTTGTTGGCCCTGGTACAACATACCAAATGACTGGAAATTTAAAAAATCGGACAATCTTCGATAAACCAGTAAATACAGAAGCTAATTTATTCAAAATTAATGCTTGTAATAATTCTTTAGCTAGAAATATCTTTATGATAAAATTATGGAAAATGGGCGTGGCGCCGCCCATTCGGTGGTTCGAGCAACATGCACTAAACTCGGTATGATTATTATGCTTGCAAACCTTTGAAAATTATTAAAATCGGACTAAAATCAAGGTCACAATAACTTGAAAAGAAGTAAATTATTTGGAATTTCGGAAAATGGGTGTGCTACTGCCCACATTGTTTGCAATGGGAGTATTTACATATACATATGTATGTGGAATAATACAGTGCGTTAAGAAAGGATAGCGACCTAGTGATTCGATAATAATAATCCGTGGAGTAGACAGTAAGGTTAACTTTTAGCCAAAGTCTTATACGAAAACGAAAAAAATAATTCGTAGTCTTGATGGGTTGCAGTGAAAAAGAGAAAGTAAAGAAGAAAAGTCCTACTAAAGAGGCACACAGAGATAGAAATTAACTTTTCCGACTAGATGCTTTTTCAATTACAGCCATTTCATAGTCCCAAAGAAAATGAAAAGTATCTCCAGAGCTGAGGAAAGTATAAAATGTTACCAAAATATTCCTCCCATGAGAAAATTCCATTTTTCTATAAAAAGTGCAGCAAAGTTGAAATATTATTTTAACACTGTAACATACAATATTCAACAGGATTCTTCTAACACAAGTAGAGCGAGAACTTGGAAAAAATAAATTTTTTTTCAGGTTTTCTCTCAGAGGTGGAACGGCCACAATCTTCGTCATACTTAAACTCGTCGGTTTTGTGAGTTTGGGGCTGTATGTCACGAAAATAAACATAACATAAATAGTTAGCTTGACCCTCGACAATTTCAAAAACGATCGAAAAATGCAAGCGATGCAAAAATTTTCTTAAACCTTAAAAGCAAGTCTTTCAAAACAGGAGTACGAGGTTTGAAAGTAATGATGAAAATATATCTAAAATAATTAAAATATTTTGTAGTGAATCATTAATTATTCGAAACAAAGCTAACCACATTCCTATTAAAAAAAAAAGTAAGTGCGCCTGGGCCACACTGTAGAAGTGAAATCCACGTTACATATATATTTTATCTCATAACCAATACACATACATACATATGTACATATGTAAATATATAGTACATACATCTGCTTTTCCTTAAGGTTATATTTTTTGTGTTTTTTCTATCTAGATCCCTATCTCTACCCTGTTCGTTCTAACTACATTTATGTTATTCTGTATTCGATAGCAACATCCAGCAAAATATCGATGACAAAACCGATACAAATATCGATAACAGAATTCGTTTTCGTTAGCAAAATTGATAATAATATTGGTAGCAAAATCGATTAGAAAATCGATAAAGCTATCGATAACAAATTCGATAAGAATAATCGATAACAAAAATCGATTAGAGAATATCGATAACAAAATTGATTAATGATTGATAACAAAAATCCATTAGAAAATAGATAAAAATATCGACAACAAGGTCAACAACAAAATCGATAAATAACCGATAACAAAATCGATACATAATCGATAACAAAATCGATAACAAAATAAATGAATAACCGATAATAAAGTCGACAACAATATCGATAACAAAAGCGATAATACTATCGATTATTATATCGATAAGCCCCGAGAATCCCAAAAATCTCAAAATAGATCCCAGATTGAGGCTCTGTGCCTCTATCTATATCATTGTCTTTATAATTAGCTTTATTTTAATCTTTCTTCCGCTATCTTCATCTTTACTTTTATCGGTATCCTCATCCTCATCTTTTTCTTTACATTTATCTTTGTTTTCACTTTTATGTTTATCATTTTCTTCATCTACATATTCCCCTTCACCTTTGCCATTATACATTTAAGTAAAATGTTAACATTTATTTTGGCCTTCATTTTTGTCTTTATCTTCACGCATCTTTGTTTAAGTTTTATTTTTACCCTTGCCTTTATCCTTTTCTTTATCTATGTAAATACTCAACTTTATTTTCATTCCGGTATTGGTCTTTTTCTAAGTGTTATTCTTTAAACTTGAACTTAAAACTAAATACGTACATTAATGGGCTCTCTGTTTTTGGAAACAAAAATTTGATGAGGAAGCTTGTTTTCAAATTTAATATCAAGACATATTTAAACAAAAATTCTTTGCTTTTATTCCAGACAGTGGCATTCTAAAAGTCGGTAAATACATTGGAGCATAATATATGTAAGTAACTGTAGCCATGCGAATCGGTATTTGTTACTTACTTTTTTTTTTAAGATAAAAACTGGAAAAAAAACAAAATAAAATAAATTAAAATAAAAACTTTGTTAAGTGCAAAGCACTCAGTTGTATTGGCTTCTTGTGGTCAACTTGGAGTAGAAATCAACTCAACTCAACTAACTTTTGAACAACCAGCACTCAACGCACTCAATTCAATTTAAATCGAATCGAATCAGCTAGGTGAATGAGACTTGACAGTTACAAAGAAGGATGAATTGCCAAGGCCATATATTGCAAACATATCGCACACCCGCATCAAATATGGCACAACTCAAAATGACACGATTGCCAAAAAAACGCAAAAAAAATATTTCTGAGCACATATTAATCATACGGGCAAGGAAGACTTTACCTTAAAAATCTTCTGCAAATTCTAATAGAATTTTGTTCGAGATTTTCCAGAAAAGTAAATAAAAGGTATGTGCATATGTTTAGCGCATAGTTCAAAAACTACAAATTTTGAGTTATGTCACCTTTGTATATGTAAATGTATGTTCGTGCATATTAAGAACTTCTTTATAGGGCTATTCGCGATCCGGTGCAAATGGCCTAGCATCATTGCATTGCAAATTTGTATTGCAAATAATTTGCAATGCACAAACAAAATACACGCATTTGCATTTGTCATGGCTTGGCAAATTTGCAATACCGAAAATCCATAGCATAAAAATGCTATGCATTGCATTCATAAACAAAACCAAAGCTGATGCACAAAAATTGTTTTGCAAAAGCTTTACCATGACAGTTTAATAAAGGTCGCTCACAATCCATGGCATATTTCTGCAATTGCATAAATTTGTCAGCTCTTATGCACCGAATCGCGAATAGCCCTTATATTTATAAACTTTTGCCACAGCACACGCATACTTAAAAACAATGGGCTATCTACAAATTTAAAGAAAAAAATTGCAGAGCAAAAAATGCACTTTGGATTGCAACTTTTATTTGGCATACTTCGGTTCTAATGCATTCTAAGTAGATTAAGTGAGTTATGGTTGTTCGGTTTGGTAAGCTATTTTGCAAATTAAATGATACAAAATAGTTAGTAGAAAATTACTGTTACTACTGTTGTATTTATTTACATTTGAAGCTACGCATTGGTTTGGAAACTGTTTTTTAATGCTAATGGATAATAAAATTTTAAAATAATATAGTTTTTAGGTTTTCATATCTTCCTCTTCTGCTTTTCATATAGTAAATAAGAAAAAAGAGAAAATATCTCAAACAAAAATCTCGCAATATAAGAAAATAGTTATTTATGAGAGAAACCTAATTTAAACAAGTTACTCTCAACGAGCAAATAGAACAACAGTGCGTATGAGTAACCTACAAAACACAACGAGCTCTATAGTATTTTCAGTTTAAACCTTTAAGCCTTTTTCAAATTAAACGAAATCTTTTTCAGATTCATTTAAACCTTTTTCAGATTCAATGAAACTTTATTCAAATCAAATGAAACTTAATTTTTTGGTTTACTGTGAACTCCCTGCTACGCCTTGCTCTTCTTTACGGTCAAGGCTTATTAAATAAGTTATAGCAGTAAAACAGCTGCTTTGGTTCTTTTCTATTTATATATTGGACTTTAAACTGCCAAAGTTTGTTCATATATGTATATATTTTCTTCATATTCATAGCGGTTGAAAAACCAGATTAGGCAGTTTAAAGACAAACACGTAATTCACGCAGCTGGCGGCTGTTCAATGGTCCAAATTACACAAAAGTAAAAGTTGCACGCGCAACAA
Source organism: Rhagoletis zephyria (assembly GCF_001687245.7). Classification (NCBI taxonomy): domain Eukaryota; kingdom Metazoa; phylum Arthropoda; class Insecta; order Diptera; family Tephritidae; genus Rhagoletis; species Rhagoletis zephyria. The sequence continues at coordinate 30,511 of NW_016163781.1, read as the reverse complement.
AGTTAAATTCAAATTACACGACAGTAAAAGGAATGTGTAATATATTCGCCAAAAAATTCTATCAAATTGAATACAGACCTGAGTTATTAAATTCACTTTCAGCTATAGATAATGCAAGAATCCATAAAACACAAGTAATAAGAGATATTCTTGTTCTTCCTATTTGGCGCTGTAACCGCCTGAAGCTGATACCAGATAAAAGTTTGTGGCTTTGCGTGCCATTTATAGCTTTGCCGGCAAAGCGCCAGACGCCAAGAAAACATTTTTCAGCTGCTTTTTTACTCGCCAAAATTGCTGTGGATTTCATATATTTAGCATTAAAAATATCAGGAATGTAACTAAATTTTATGTTTCTGTATGAAAGCTCGGTTTTGGACGAAACAAAATTAATATTAAACCGGCTGATTGTCAACGCGCCGCGAAGGAAGATGAGAGTTGGCCATCTTTTCGCTTCGCGCTGCAGCTGCAACGATCTATATGGCATGCTTCGTGCATTTTCATACAATTAATCTTATCGGTCAAAGCGAAACAGTCACGCAAAGCGAAGCAAGCGTTTTATCTGGCATCAGCTTCAGCGATTTTGGCCGACTTCAACAAAGCACACTAGTCTTTTCTCTTCTATGCTAACTGACGCTAATTGGAAATGCCTAGTGAAGCCAAGTCCTTCTCCACTTGGTCTTTCCATCGCAGTGGGGGCCTCCATCTTGCTTTGCTACCACCGGCGGGTTCGGAGTTTAATACTTTCAGAGCTGTAGCGTTGGAGTCCATTCGAACGACATGACCAAGCCAGCGAAGCCGCTTAATTTGAATTCGCTGCTTACAGCTAGACCTCATATCGTCTGCGGTATTTGCCATCACCAACTCGTAAAGGCCCCTAAATTTTCCGCAAAATCTCTCTCTAATACACCAGGAGCCACCTTATGGATGTTGTCATTGTCCATGCCTCTGCGCCATACACCAGCACAGACATGATAAGTGACTTATAGAGTGGGATCTTTGTACGACGAGAGAGGAATTTACTTCTAAATTGCCTACTCAGTCCAAAGTAGCATTTGTTGGCAAGAGTGATTCTGTATTGCGTTTACATGCTGGCATTATTATCGGTGTTAATGCTGGTTCCCAAGTAAACGAAATTCTCCACTACACGTAATTTGAAAAATTCTCGAGCTAGCCAAAACTACTGCTGGTAAGAATGCAACATTTTAAAAAGAAGTTTTTATGTATTCAATTTAGATTAAACAAGGGAAAGTGCAAAAATATACATGCAGGCCGATGTCTGTACATTATAGATATTAAAGAAATAATTAATATGTGCGGTTTTTGAAAAAAAGTTTTTTACAAGTCTTGCTGGTAGTGTTTTATAAAAAAAAGCTGATGTTCTAATTTTTTATTTTCGTGACATGTTAAACTGCAGCCTACAATGTTGTGTTTACATGTAATTACTACGGTATTATTATACATACATATGTACCTATCTTAGACAGTTATAATCGGCTGAGTGCCCGAAAATATGCTTTCGAAAAGAGACTATCATAATTAAAACGTTGATACTGAACGATTTATGCATTGCCACGGCGGGTATGTAATTAAGGAAATCTTACAGGCATTTCATAGCGCTTAAGATAATGAAATGTACGCATCTATTTAGGTTAGGTCAGAAATTATGTGCGACAGTTATCTATTATTTTACACGCTCTAATGTAAAAGGTTTATAGAATATTTTTATTTTTTTATTTTAAACATAGCCTCGTAGTTTCGAATTTAATTTCTAGAAAAAATTCGAAAGATTGTATTGTAGCCAGTTAGGGATGCCAGATATTCATATGAATTCTTACAGCCGTATTCTAACAAAGTCACAAACTTCAGCTCATCACTGCTGTGATTTCTACTGCGCCTCAAAGCTTGCCGCTCAAAAAATATGCCGCTTCAATTCGATTTTTTAAATTTTTGTGTATTTTTCTAGCACTCAAAATCGAATTTTTTGTGACACATTTCTCGGCGCACTTGAAATCACAACAGTGATGAGCTAAGTTTTGTGACTCTGCTAGAATAGAGGGGTTAGTCTACAATATCAATTTGGAGTGAGAGGGCTTTTTTTTGAAGCATTCCACAGTTTGCTCATTAGCTTGATGTGAATTTTAGTGGAATTTAAAGTTTGAAAACGTTCGAAATATCCCTCCAAGTCGATATTATGAATAGAAAAGCGGTTCAGAAAAATCTGCCACAATACTAAGCTGACATTTTAGACGCTACCTTAATATGATAGGAAGCACGCCAGGTATTCACTATTACCAAAATATATGATCTTGTTTGTGTCTTGATCTCTGAAAGTCAGATGGCTCTTGGGATTTATTTCTCCTTTCCCTCTTTTTTGATTTCTTTAGTCTTTAGTTGATTTGCGAGACAAAATAAATTTTCATAAAACTTCTTCCGTCCACTACTGTGAAATACTTGTAAATTTGTCCAACCATTCTTCAAACCAGCTAGTAGTGGCAGCCAAAACAAATGTATGTTTGTACATATACGAGGACTTACTAGTATACATATACTTTCGTTCATACATACACATGTACACCACTTCGATATTTATCTAGCTATGTCTCTTAATTCTATGCAACACACTAGCAAATTGATTGTCCAACATTTGCAGCAACGCTTTGATATTAGAGCTCTATCATCATTATCGTTATCATCATCAATCTCTGCTACAACTATTGTTTCTATTACTTACTATTTTCAAACTTGTGGCCAACAAAGTGCAATTCTGTGGACAGTTGCAAGGGAAGTGAGTGTGTGGGAATAGGGTGGTGAAAAGTCATGCATTGCGAATGCGAAAAACAAGCGCTTTATAGAATTGTCTGTTATAAGACACAGGAAAGTTGATATTCTTGAAAAGGCAATGCCACTGATTTTGTATGAGTACATATACGAAAGCGAATGTACATTGTTTTTATTGTTGGTGGACGGAATAGGGAAGAAGGTAGCACAGGAGGAGTGGTATCCGCTCAGAGTTATAACAAAATGAATGTGAAGCATGTATATCGGAGCATGTATTAGGACGGGGCTTAAAAAAATTGAATTCATGATTAACAAAAAACATTCACACATTTTTACATAAACCAAATTTCACAGTACGAGTAAGTATAAAGTTATTAACGAAAATAAACGAAAGTTGAATAGGGTAATGCTGCGCGATTTATTAGATATCGAGGGAGATTACTAAACTACTAGTAACTATGGATATATGAATATCGAAGGCATTTATGCAAAATTAATTAATTTTTCAGGTATGGCTATAGTTCGGCTAGGCGGCTGCTTTTGGCAAAAGTTCACTTGATGTTCATAGGGGCACTGTGGACAATACGAGAAATCCATGTGGAGAAAAAAACTAACTTCAGTAAAGCTGCTCGTAGGAATTGCTGAAGTTAGCACCGCTAATTAATTATCTAGGTCCAAATCGGTAAACAGTTGTAGTGTAAGGAGAAAAGTAAGTCTGCTTGATCTGACTTGATGGGACCTATTTGGCATTTAAACTTATACTTAAACTGAGCGTACTCGTACTACTTTCGAATCCATAACTCAGTGTAAGTTTGCTTTTCAGGTGATTGGTGGCAATATGCGATCGAATCGATTTCAAAGGAACTCTTTTACTTTTGTTTCACTTATGCTTATACCGTCAGGTATATATTTCAATTTTGCAGTGACAATTTCACTCTAATGTGGACATCTTTTCAGAAAAAGCCCTTGGCTTCATCATCAGTCATATAAGCGGAGTAATACGATATGGTATGTGACGACTCGAGCCCAGGGTTCGATCACGGGTCCGAGCAAATCTAAATGGAGTGTATTTCTGCTTCTAATTAAAACCATTGCCATTCGGAGGCAGTGTAAAATTCTCAAAAAGTGTAAGCGGCAAAATACTATTATTAGTAAGAGAATATTCATTTGTTAATTTCTTTGTTTCTAGTTTAACTTGGCTGAACTTGAACAAATTTCATTTGCATAAATTTCAAATTATAGTTCAATATAGTCTTTCGTACTGATGCTAAAAAAGTTGGTGTTTAATTAAAATGTAATAAAAGAAAAATTTATTACAAAATAATAATTATCTCCGGGCCTTAGCGGAATCATTCTCCTCCAACTACAAGAAGCTGAGGACATACTGTGCCCCCTGCTTTCTCAGATTTTTACAGCCTGCCTAACTTTAACTCACATATTAATAAATAGTAGACACAGGCGAGGGTAGCCTTTTTACCAAAAGGAGACAGGCCGCTCATATTGCAAACGATCTTCAAAAATGACACAACTCAAAATTTGACATTTTTGGAATAATGCACTAGAAATATATACCCCCCTACTCTGTTTAGACAACAAACTCTCCATAGGAATCCATAGAGAAAGAAATGGGAAGGTGCCACAGACTTTAACACAGGGTCGACGGCTGTATATACAGATGGGGTTCCAAGATGAATGAAAGAGTGAAATCGCGATAAACTCAGCCCTATTTATTCTGACAGCAAGGCTGCTATCAAATCTCTAAAATTAACGGAGCCACGTTCACAGTAGCTATAGAATTTGAGAAGGCTCTCAATCTGTGGGCTCGATGAGCCGGAAATATCTGAATCCTATTCTGCTCAAAAACGGGCATACCTGTAAACTTCTGCAAACACCTAAAAGGGCAGAACTCATAGAGGAGGTTAACACCAGGTGGACTGTGGAAAGCATCTGCCATACTACCAGGAAAATTGGCCAAAGATTTATGTAAAGCATTCCATGGCTCTCTCAGATTAGTTGGCGGAGTAATCACCGAACACTACCTGATGGCACGCACGGAAAAAGGTTAGGATACCTCACCAACGATTTTTGTCGCAGTTGCAGAGACGAGAAATAGGCTGAGAACATCGAGCCTTGGTCGAAACGCGTAATCAATTCTTGAACTAGTACTTTTTGGAGCTTTATTCCGACCTGAACTCGGAGAACGTCCTCGAGTTTTTGTACTATATAAAACGCAATCGATGGAAAGAAAGAAATGGCATTTTCCAGTGAAGTCACAATGGCCTTTTCTAGCCTACGTGTGCTCTGTGCTATGCGCTCTAACCCAACCTAACTTAATAATACTTAAGCTCGGAACACTTTGACGACTGCAACTTCACGACGTAACGACAGCGACATCATTTTGTCGACAAATGTCGCCTTGAAGCCAGCTTCTTAAACATTTTGAAGACCTCAGCGACATAGCAAACAGCTGATTTTAAAGTTTGACATTTTGGTATATTTATTTCACAAATTGTGTATTTTTATTTAAGTAAATAAGAAAAACATGAACAATCAAGAATATGTGATTAATTTTGCGACAATTTAATTTTNGATGCTGCTTGTCGCTTGCTGTCGTCAAAGTGTTCCGAGCTTTACATAACTCGTAATGCGGCATTTCAAACTTTATTTGAATTCGCACAATATGCAATTCAAACTGCTATCGTAGAATTGAATTTGACCGAGTGTAATCAACTGACCAACTACATTTAGCAAACCTAAGTACATTTCTGCTGGTTTTAGAGTACTTCTGACATGACTACAGAAAAATATTTTTATTTTTTTTTATTTCATCGCTTCCGAAAATTTAATAACCCACAGAAAATCGGTTGATTTCCTACAAAGAGAAAAAATACAAATTTTGGAAAAAAAAGATGTGGATTATACTAATGTATTTGCAGAAATAAATGTATGTATACTTACACTTTTAGGATAATAATATGAAATCAATACGATTGATTGCGATTTTTAAATGCAATTTTTTATAGCTCTTGTAAAAAGAATTGTATATATATATATGGACACATGGATAACCTTGTGTCGTCTATTTTTATTGAAACTAACTATTTCTATTTTCATTTCACTTCTCCAGTATTTGCTATGCTGCGTTTTTACATACATACGTATTTATTTGTAGACACTTTCATATTATTTTTATTTTACTTTTATTGATTATCGAATGTTGCGATGTGGAAAATATTTATATGGACAATTTTTCTACGCCCAGTAAAAGTAACAAAGCAACAAAAAAACAAACACACCTAGTGGTATTAATTTTCAAAGTGGTCAGAGTGTAGAGCAAATGTATGAACCCTGCAAAAAATTGTGAGATAAATTTCCCAGGAAAGTATTCAGGGGTTAGTCTCAATCGGGTACAATTGGGCATTAATCAGTCGCAACTACTCTCAGACGGGTATTATTGTCGATCAATAAGTCTCGACCAATCTTTTACGGGTTAGTCAGCGCTTCGTCTCTAGCGCAAAAATTAACGAGCTGTTGTTCTCTTCACAGGACATGCTCGAGCAAAGGCGACCAGTTAATTCCAAGTAAAGAGATCCAAAGTGGTATTGGTCGAATGTTCCTATGCGAATGCTCGCGGATTCATGCTGAGTTACCCGCAATTTCGCAGGGTATGTGTGTGCGTACATTTTAATTTTATTTTTTCCCATACATCTATGCAGTTTTTCAAATGAACGCTGAGCGCGTGGAATATTTTAAAAGTGCAGGGACTGCAAATGTGATGATATGTATTGCACAAATGCGCAGTGCAGGGACTGCAAATGTGATGATATGTATTGCACAAATGCGCACTCACGCATGCAATAACCAAACAATTGTCAATCCTTGCACACAACGATGCCTACCTACATATATGTATATGCAATACGCGTATGAATGTATATGCAATGCAAGTGCATACGTTGCCAACTTTTATGCATTATTGGCTACAAATATGCACAAAAACTTGTAAGCGATGCGTCAAATGGCATAATGCTATGGCAATAGCATACATACATGTGTGCATATGTATGCATATTAGGGTGGTCCAAAATGTGAGTTAAAAAGTAAATACTCTCAGCCCCTAGGCTTGTTCTATATCGAAAAAATATATCACCATGTTTTAATTTCGCAATCATTGAATTTTTTTTGGGTGTTAGGGAGGGACCTACATATATATAAAGTTAGAATCAAAAAACGGTTAAATAAATCTCTAGATATTATTACCGAAAGTGTTCTGCGGAGAAACAAAGTTTTTGGATTGAAAAATATTGTTTTTCTAGGATTCTATGCCACTTAAACCAACAATTTTTTCCCCCACATAAAAAACATGGACAACTTTTTTGATTGCAAAAAAAAAAACAGGGGTATAATTTGTTTTGGTATAAAATAATCCTAGTGAGTGAGAGCATTAAAATTCCGACTTTACTTTTTTTTGTACCACCCTACTGTGTATTTTCGATAAGCACTTATTTGTACATACATACTTATGTTTGTCCCTTTGTATTCATTCGCTCAGCCATGAGCACAATAAAATCAACGTTCAACGTTAGCTGATATTGAAAATAAAAAAAATATATATGTATGAATGTGCATGCATACATATCTATCAGGTTTATACATATGTATGTATGTAAGTGAAGACAAGTGTGTTTGCCTGATGGTTTGTGCGTCTACATGGCGTATACGCAATCAGGCTTCCGTCTGGTGGCACTGCAAATGGTTGATGGGAGAAATGGAAATAAATTCAATGGTCAATTTATTTGCAGTTTCGTTTTTCACATTGTCAAGCTGGCCTTGCGCAGCATGTCACTTACAAACCATTTATTTTGCTCTTCCTCCCTTGCTGCTCCCTTTTGTTTCGCTCGTTTTTTTTTGTGTTCATTTCTCTTGTTTTGTTGCGGTAAATGTCGTTATTCATGTTTTGTTTGCTTGCTTTTCGGTTTTTTTTTTTGTGTTGCATCTCTACGCTGTTAATATTATATTGTGCATTTATTTGGCTTCGTATTTTTTGTTATTTTTTTGCTGGTGCAAAGTATTGTCTTCCGTTGAGTGCATGATTTGCAAAGCAAATTGTTCGTCCTCTTGTAATGTAAGTATTTGTATTTGTATTACATATTTTTGCTTGATTGCTTTGGTTCCTATCATATTTCAATTTGTTGCTGTATTGAATGTTATGAATAATTTTATTGATACCCTTGTAAANTTTCTTAGTGAATTAACCACAATATGTCCATTGAAATTGTGAACAAGTTCAAGTGGTATGCTTAGATTTAATTGGAATTAATTTATTTGCTAAAGCTGGAATAGCAACCACATAGTTATGTACATGGGATAATAAGCGTAGCAATTTAATTTAGTATTACTTTGTTGGTTTCGGGCTCGCGAATGCCTCGGATGATTTCACTTTTAAACGTTGATGACCTTCGGCTAGGCGGTTATTGCTTATGGCCACAGATATATCGTCAATAGACACGAACAAAGGCGCGAGCTCAAACGGACACAGAAAAACAAGTAAGAGCAGCGCTGTCTTCGGCCATGCCGAAGGCTTCATACCTTTCATGAACTTCTGAAAATTTTCCTTTAACAGATTACTGCATTTGAAAAGATTTATATATTCACAGCATACATATATATAACATCATATCTAAAAAATCAGAGGTATGGAAGATATACCTTATATAGCACCAATCCAAATAATTTTGACTGCTGTGTGATCGGTATGCGAACCGGTAACATAATTTAATGGGTTTCGTTTCCTACATAAAGGAGACATATCGCAAAAACTGGTATTTGAACAATCAGTGGTATGAGAAATAAAGCTTATACGGCATATATTTTGACGATTTTCTCATTAGACTGATAAAAAATTTCACGCCTATGGAATGTGCCATGCCCCCTTTTATAAACTCAGTCATATATACCTTACTATAAGCACCTAGCGTATCTGTGCCTGCCTAACAATTTTCAATTTCGTTGAACTTATGGCTCGGACGTTATAGCTGATAAAAACATCCATGCCCATGGGATGTGCAACGCCTTCTTTACAAACTCATTTACATACATATGCTTTATTATAAGCACCTACCATAGCTACGCCTGTATACTACCGAATTTCAAGTTCGTGGGGTTTATGGTTCCGAAGTTATTGCTGATAAAAATTTCACGCCTGTCGGAGGTGACACGCCCCCTTATCGAATCCCAATTTTTATCTCCTTATTATAGGCACGGGTGTCATGGTAACACTCTGTCAGAATTTCGTTCGATTCTGTCCGTCGGTTTAGGCTTCAACCTGGCACATACATACATACTTAGACAAATTAGATTATTAGATATCTTTCCTTCTCCTAGCGTAAAATAATTTTTGGGAATATCCCGGCCCCAGCGCCTCCTATCGTGTAATTTTTTTGTTGAAATATTCCTTTTCAATTGGCTCAAAATATGAGCCAAATCGGCAAGTAAATGCAATGCCACCTAGCGAGCAAATTTTTGGTAGAAATATTTCCTCTCAAGGAACTGATATATGTTCCAAATATGAACGAAAACGGTCCAGCCGTTTAGTAGTTTAGTGACATTCAATAAACGGAAAACTCTATGAAATTGTAAAATCGTAACATCTCAGCATTCTTCATTTTTCGGTAACAACAAAAAATTAAAAATTTTTTTAAATCGAAAAGCCTTCCACACAGAAGGTCCAAAAATGTAATTTTTACGGAATAGAAAACCGTTCAGCCGTTTGGTCAGGCTCCGCCGTCATACGAAAGACATTTCATTTATATATATATAGATGGTAGATGCCGTCTCTCCCTGATAAAATAAATATCCATAACAGATGTAACATACTTCCAATAACTCATTTTTCTCCATGAGTAAGGGATTGATTTCACATAAATACATATCTCAATACCAATCTTGAGTACTCTACCCCAAATATTCGAAGAGATATGCAATATGAAAGATTCAGTTAGTTTGGGTGGTGACACGCCCCTTTTCCTAAAACGCCCAGTGTTCTCCGTGAGTCTGAATTTGATTTCACATATGTACATACATATCTCTATAACAAGCTCCAGCACTCTCCCACAAATACCCTGCAGGGAAAGCTACTAGTTGTGAACTAGAATTATACCGGTTTGCGTTTCAGCCGAACTAGTTCACGTTCTATCCTTTTTCAATGTTAGCGACTGGTATTTTTAACATTGCGATGTCCTACGAGATGTCAAAAGTCAGGCTATGCATCAGCATCTACTAGTATAAGTACTAGTAGCATCATATCAGTTGATAAAATAGTCTGCCAATTCATGCCCCGTGAAAAGCATAAGTGTGCCTTTTTGCTCGCGACGCTCCAGCAGTCACAATGACTAACGGAGCAAAGCACTCGCGTGGTAAGCCTGAGGTCCCAGGTTCAAATCTTGGCGCAGGGAATTTTTTTTTTATTTTCTATTTTTTATTTTATTTTTATTTTCTATAAATTTAGTTTTCTGTTTAGCTGTTTATTGTAATTTTTAAATTTAATAAAAAATATTTTTGTTTAATTTCTTTGTTTTTATAGCACAAGCATTTCTTCCTAAATGTTTTTTTTTGCAATGCAAATAGATTTTCAAATTTGTTATTTATTTATGAATTGAATAAAGTATTTTTACTTACATTTATTTAACTTTAAAAATCTTAACCACCTCCAAGCGGCCTCGAACCTGCGATTTCAGAACCAGAACCAGTAGTCCTCACTTGACGCCACAGCCGACATTTGTAAGAAAAGCAATTAATTGCGTTTTATATTTGGCTTTGGCAATTCAAAGGCAGATGTCGCTGATCGCCTAAGTTCTTCGAAATTGTCGAACTGGTAGGCACATACTAGTTAATGAACTAGTATTTTTTCTGACTGGTTTGGCTTTTCACTGCAGGGTACTTCCAGTGCATTATGAACAGCAGTAGAAGGAAGAGACTGTTGCTTTGTATTTTGACGGTTTGGAATGCACCCATATTTTTTTATTTCATTACTTTTTTTGTAGCGAAGCAACATATAAATTATATCATTTTTAACCTCTTTACATGAAAAGAACTGTTCCCTTTTGCTCTAGTATATCCTATAAACATATTTGCTATAATTTGCCTATTAGGATTACCGATATTCTGACAGATTAAAATGGAATAATAAGCATCACGTTCTATCCCCTAAATTGAAACTTAACTATTTAATGTTTAATGAATAGAATTTGTAAAACAAATTAAAAATACATTTCCAAATGAGGCATTTCATTTACAAGTAAATTACACAATTTGTAAACTTACCCATCTGCGCCGAAAGCCTTCAGCTCACGACTCAATGTCTCATTGACATTTTGCTGCGAATATAATTCGATTGGGGAATTGAATTGCTTGTGAACCAATTTACGTTGAACGGCGGCCATTACGTTTGTTAAAAGTTTTTTTGTTTTTGTTTCTTTGCTTTTATTATAATTTATGACAATTTGTTACTTTAAAAGTAGCAAGTGGATTTGGATATGTATGACACACAACAAAAATCTAACGAAAGTTTGTAGAAGGAGTGGTAAATTTAAGAATTTGCAAACTTTTTTAATATGCAAATAAATTAGTTTGTTTAGGTAAATAAATAAATAACTAAATTTTTTTTTTTAAAGAAAGTAAATTAAGTAAGCAAAATAAAAAAGAAAGAAAAAGTAGATAACTAAAGAGAAAACTAAAAAATAAAACAATTAAATTGTCTAATTTATTTTTATAAAAATTGGTTTAAAAATATCGGAAAAAAATATTAATACGGACACCCTCGCTGTCGATTTCAAAGCTTAAGTATCAACAATTGAGTCTGGATCGACAAAAGACTCTTCGGTTCGTTTGACAACGAAGGTACATACGTACGTAAATTCGGATCAAATCAAACTTAATACTAATAAGTTTGGTAATTGCTGAAGAGTCTTTCGGATCACATGCAATTTCTGTCAGACTATTGGTGAGGAGTTCCAAGAAAAAATGGGATCTTAAAAAGAACAAATATTTTTAGTAACATAAAAAATGCTTTGTCACAATTGAACAGTGGAGTAATTGGCAATGAAGTGAAGGAAAAGCGTCTGCACAGGGATCCCAGAACCCTTCATCGAAATCATTATATATGTACGAAAAAGAATGTGCAGCTTTACTGGATAATGTTCTACTGGATAGGCATGAATTAGAAAGAGAAAGATTTATAACGTGTATCACTGTATCAAGTAAAATAGGAAACTGCGGAGCACTTTATGTGCCACTGAAAGCACCTTACTAGACCCAAAAGATATCTCGTACCCTTTATTTACAAGTAAATATTATGACAGCAGAATTTTAGAATCCCATTATAGCAGACTTAGTAGTTGTAGTTCATATATAATTAGGGTATTCACAAGAAGTGTTAAGCGTCGAAAAGTTTTAAGGTCGTAAGTTTTTTTATAAAATAACGGTATATATGTTTTTTTTGTCTGGATTCGTGACTACTCCAAGGTGTTTTTAAACTATTTTTAAATTTTTAGATTCTCTAGGAATATCTCTGCATCAAAAAGAAAAAAATTGAAAGAAATGTCGCTTACGTATTTTTGACGGATATGGCCCAATATTATTAGCTTGTATTATACCCTTAAAACCATTTTAACCGTTGTTTTAAATTGAAAAATTTTACAAATTTATGACATTACGACTATTAAGCTGTCTTGTGAATATACATACAGTGACTCAAGAAAGTGTTCATGTATTATTATTTTTTATTATTCGCAACGTTTTTCAAGTCATGTTTTTTTGTTATTTTTCTGCAAAAACATTGTCCAAGCTTTAGCCAAAACCATACAAATCCAAGTTTAAACTTTACATAAAATTAAAAAAAATTTGCATCAAAATTTCACACCATAATTTCTTTATTTTTAGAACATTTCTAAAGCTAGTTTCATGATCGCAATTTAAGTTAAAAATCAAGTTTTTATTTGAATCTAATATAGAAACTTATGGAGAAAACCATTTTTTAAACTATTAAGAAATCTCTTTGATTTTTGAGAAACTTGTTTTTCGGTTACGGCTTTTGCGGTTGGTTTAAATGAAAATTTGTTGAATTAGTATAAAGTTGGAAACTTTGATTTATATGGTTTTGGTTAAAGCTGGGACAATATTTTTATAGAAAAGTAGCAAAAGTAGTTTACTTGAAAAACGTTGTGAATATTAAAAAAAAATCAACACTTGAACACTTGTTTAAATCACTGTATATGTAAATGTTTTACCTTTGAGTAGAAAGCTTCACACGCGCGCCTATAAAGTGACAAATTCCAACACAAATCTATAGGGGTATTCTCCAAATCTTGCAAAGCCGTTACACGTAGCACGGATTGCACGGATTGCATAACTTGCAAACACACAACAACAAAATATATGGAAAACACCATTTCCTATCGCTGCAAAACCATAGGGGTATTCTCGAAGTCTTGCACGATGCACGGATTGCACGAAATGCAAAAATACTATTCCAAATTTCGAAGCGTACGAGAACACCCCATTGCAAAGAGGTAGCATGCATGGGGAGCAAGCAGCGAAATTATGTATCAAATACAATAACAAGAGACAGCAAAAAAAAATTAAGTGAGCGAGATGAGAGGAATGAGAGAAATATGTAGCAATTCCAACAACAAAACAACTAGCACAGGGTCGCTATTATCTTGCTATGCTATTTTGCAAAATATATACATGGGTTTCGACGTTGCATATTTTGCAGCGATAGGAAATGTTGTTTCCCATGAATTTTCTTGTTGTGTGTTTGCAATTTATGCAATCCGTGCAATCCGTGCTACGTGCAATGGCTTTGCAAGATTTGGAGAATACCCCTCATGTATACGTTTTGCAAAAAAGCATAGCAAAATAAATGTGACCCTGTGCTAGTTGTTTTGTTGCTGGAATTGTTACATATTTCTCTCATTCCTCTCATAACTTGTTATTGTATTTAATACAGAATTTCGTTGCTTGCTACCTATGCATGCTACCACTTTGCAATTGTGTGCTCTCGTACTCTTCCAAATTTGGAATAGTATTTTTGCATTTCGTGCAAGCCTTGCATCAGGCAAGACTTCGAGAATACCGCTGATGTTTTAAGGCCAGAAAAATTGATAATTTAATAAACCAGTAAAAAAAAAAATTAATTTAAAATAAAATGTAAAGCAAAGAATAAAGATATTTAAACAAAAGGTAAAATCCTGAAATCGTTAAAATTGTGAATTGTAATTGGTTAATTAGTCGAATATTTTATTATTATTATTGTATTGTTGTGAAAAGTGTTTGTGTAATTTAAATTTTGTTTAATCGCGCGAGTGAATGAGTGTTTGTTATTCTTTGTAAATATTTTGCTTTTTTTATTATGTGCTCATTGTATGCATAACATATTTTATGCGAGTGTATGTGTGTGTGTGCGTTGTGTTTTGTATTAAATACAGTCTCACTCTTTGTCTTGTTCAGTAATTACACGTTTTTCTTCGGCTCAATAAAAAGTCGCTTCGATTATGTTATTGTTATTAATATTTTCACTCGGTTTAATTAATTAAACAAAAATACTTCTGTACTGGCTACGCTTTAGAATTTCGTTGTTTTTCGTAGATCGTTGGGTGATTCGCTCTGCAAAGAAAAAATAATATTGTTATTAAAATACGTATGTATTTGAAATTTGCATATGTACATATGTATGTATGCTTCTAGCACCAGAAGTCATAATACATAGTAAAAAAAAAAAATCGAAATATTTTTGAAATGAACAGTTGTTTGAAAATGTCACATCCTTACTAATATTATAAATCTGAAAGTGAGTTTGTTTATTTGTGACGCTTACACGCTTTAACTACTCAACTTATTTATTATCACGAAATTTTGTACATTGGTGTAATTTAGTACAACTTAAAATCCAGGACAGACTTAATCTCGATTATATAAGCTGGTGTGGTACCTCCCATACAAACGTAATTTTTATACAATTGTATCGCAAAAAATATATGCGATAGAGTACTGGAACTTGGCACGTAGATATATAAAATCAATTCCAGAATCATGGAGGAGGGCTGCCACCTGTTTAAAAAATCAAATTCAACTTGAATTAAGGGAATTATTTTTTTGAAAATTATATTAAAAAATGAATGTCAAGATGCTAAAAATGGTGTAGTTCGAAAACATTTTGAAAAGGGTTGCCAGCTGTTTGAAAAGTCAAATTTAAATTATTAATATGGGTGTATATCAAAATGTTTTTGAAAACGGTTTTAGTTCTAAACTACATGAAATACAGTTGCCAGAAAAATCGAATTCTAGTTGAATTAAGAGAATCAGATAATTCGAATATGTATCACAATATGGGTGTCAGAGCAAAGGGGTTTAATAAGGGATTAGTAGGAAAATATTTTGTGGAGGGTTGCCATCTCTTTTTTTAAAAGTCGAATATAAACTAATTGTATTCAAGTTAAAGTGTCAAACGTAAGAGTGTTAGGAAATGTTCAGATTGAGCTTGTAGAGCCCTCTGATTTATTTGAACGGGGTTACCAATTGTTTAAAAACTAAATTCAAATACAATTATATTGTAAGTTAAATGAGTTATTACAATATAGGTATTAATCGAAAGTCTGCCAAAGTCAACGTAGTTGAAAATTCAAATTCAAATTCAATTATAGGAATTAGGTAATTTGAATGCTTATGTATGTATCACAATATGAGTGTGAGACAAAAGAGGTCTAAAAAGGTTGCCAATTGTTCAGAAAGTTAAATTCAAACTATTCAATAATTTCAATGAAGTACTTATTATAATAGGGGTTCAATCGAAATAGTTTTGAAAGGGCTTCATTTCTAAACTACATGTAAAGGGGTTGTCGCTTATTTAATTTATATGCATATATGCATTAGAATTCAGGGTATATAATAATAGAAAAGGTATCGCAATAGAGAGGTTTAAGAAAGTTTTAAGTTGAAAATATCCTGAAAATATTAAAAAAAAAAAATTTAATCTGCTGTTTATGGCATAGTTGAAGCATGTTGAGATTTATTAAAGTAATAGCAAGCAGAAATTTCATACACTCAGCGAAGCGGATGATGGCAATCTACTTATACATAAACCCGACTGGAAGTTATTTCGTAACTTATAAAAAATTCAAAATTCACTTTTTGATGGATTTCATCAAATTACAACTCCCCACATCGTTTAATGAAAAAAGGAACTAGTCACGACTTTTTCCATTTCACTGGCGATGATGTTACGTTATTTTGCACTTCAGGTTACAATATGTACGTTTGTAGGCAACTGTGAACATTTTTGGAAAACGACAGTGATAATATGGAATATTGTCGACAATTGTCACTCTGACAAAATTGTCGCGACGAAACCAAATAGCACCGTCGGAAAGCTTTCACAGGAGAGTTTTGTAAATTTATTTATATGGTAATTGCGCGCATTTCATTACTTTTAAATAATTTGAATATTTCTTAAAACTAAAACAATGCAAATGCAATTATTACATAATATTTATTTCATATGACTGGCGACAATTTTNTAATTTGAATATTTCTTAAAACTAAAACAATGCAAATGCAATTATTACATAATATTTATTTCATATGACTGGCGACAATTTTGTCAACGACAATTTTAAACCCCGAAAATGACAATTTGTCACTTATTCAATAAAATTTCTCATGGAATTTAAGAGATGGTGACAATTGTTTTTATGAAACAAAATACCCTTAAAAGTGTCGAATTGTCACTGACAACATGGAAAATGCCTATGGATACAAAATTGTCACTGTTTCTTTATGAAATAGGCCCCATATCTATTTTGTTGGTTCGATTTTAAAAAATTAGTTGTCAAATTATCCTGAAGATGTGCAATATGGATTTAGTTTGATGAAAAGTCGAGTTTATTTAGGTTTTACAAAAGCTATGTATGTATGAAATGTTAAAATATGAGTGGCAGATTAAAGAGTTTTAAGAAATCTTTAACTGGAACAATTAAAATATTTTTGAGGTGTTCGAAGAGGGTGACCACCTGTTTGAAAAGCTAAATTCAAATTATTTAATAATTCAAATAAATAAATCGGATTCGGAGATGTTTGCGTTAAATATTTAATGTCACCGAGAAGGTAGTATGGATATATGTACAGCGAATGCGTGGCCAGGAAACGAACAGCTGCGTTGAACGCCACTGGGGGTGGGGACAGACAAAGCCAAAGACTATTAAATAGACAAAGATAAGGGTAGTGATAAGTATATGTATATACGGATAACAACCAGGGCTGCCAACTATCCTTAGCTGTTAAGTACCACATTGAGGATGAAAAAGTTCCAAAGGTGTTGAAGGTGAATAAGGAGAGGAAGATGAAAATGAAAATGAAGAAGAAATTCGGGTAAAGATTCAAGTTAAATTAAATAATGAGATGAGGATTGAAACAAATACAAAGACAAAGACAAATACAAAGAGAAAGACAAAAACTACCACTAAACTAACCACTTGATTTAGCTAGGCTTAAAACTAAAAGAACGCTCAAAAATGGAAAAGCCTGTTATTCTACTTTCCAGTGCAACTAGAATAGGGTATTCATTCGTAACAGATTTTATCAAACAGTTTAATATTTCTTTTTTAAATTTTTATTGAGCTTTGCACTACGATTGTTTATTAGGAAAAATTGAAAAAGCAACAAAGTCTAAGCAGTAGAAGTTATAGCACTATTTCGGAGGTCACCACATCTCCCCATCAGACTTCTTATTTCTAGACTTCAGCAGTGATCGAACCTGCGTATTCGATGTTCAAAGTCAGAAGCGTTAACCACTGAGCTATGTACATCCCGTAAACTCTTGTTGCTAATTCATTTTCCTTATTCAACCAACTACTATCAAGTGCAGCTGATTTTCCGTTATTTAGACTTGACAATAGGTTGCTGTTGTCAATTCTATATATCCATTTGCTTATTTGCTTTATTGTATAGTTTCCGGCAGGCTGTTCCTAAACTATGTATTTGTCAATGTGCTATGTTCCACCGCTTAGACTTTGTTGCTTTTTCAAGTTTTCCTAATAAACAATCGTGGTACAAAGCTCAATAAAAATATTAAAAATAAAATGTTAATAAGCCACAATAACGATGACAAACACATAGTTTAATATTTCATTGTATATAAGATAACTAAATTCGAATTTTTAAACAGGCGGCACCCTCTATAAAATATCTACAAACTACTTTATTAAACTCTTTTGATCTGGCCTAATTCCCTTAAATCAAATCGAACTTAAGCTTTTAAACAGGTGGCAACCCTCCCTTTAATTTGACACCTCACTTTTCAAAATCCAGCCTACAATTCTTTTGCGTTATATAAAAGATAGACTCAACTTATATACATATTGAAGCCATATGCAAACATGTGTAGATTGTATATGTTTTATAACTATGTATTTACATATAAATACCCTGTCGGGAATTTCGAAGTCGACTACTAAAATAACCAACTTTTGTCCCACTTGTTACGGCTAACTTTTAATTGGTTTCAAAGTCATGCGCCGAAGAATTTTCACTTTCAACAAAAAAACTTGATTTCAAAATAAAAACTTAAGAAACAATTACGAGTGTTCATATCGCACACCTAGATGCAAAGTGCGATCAATTAATAAAAAAAATTATGATGATTTTTTTTGTATAAATCAATTTATAGGACTTACATCCAATTGAAGCGAATATTTTTTTCCTTCATGATTAAGTATATATGCATTTACTAAAAATCTGTTTTTGTATAAATTGCATTGAACCTGTATTATCCCCAAGCAGATATAGATATTTCCCTCTCTGAATTTTGAGTTAGCTCAGTGCGCGATATGTACATACTTACAAACATATATTCTCATTGCGTTTTTTTTAATTGAAAACGAGAAGACGTGAGTTACTTATGTTATTTACAATAATGTGGCCGTAAATGTATGTATGTATGTATGTCAATAGCACTTCCTTAGTGGTCTTTATACATGCTAACTAAATAGTTACACTACAAGTCAACTTATAAATAAACAGTTTGTAATTAGTTTAAAAATAGTGAGGGGATGTGTACATATATATTGGAAAACACAAAGGGTGCTAAACTGACTGAATAAATGGGTCAAAAATAATTACCTTTATACACATTTGTATATACATACCCTGCAAAAAATGGGACTAATCCGGGATGACTCCGGGAGCAATCGCAAAGGAGCATGCGACTAATACCACTTTTGATCTCTTTATATGGAATGAACTGTTCGCTTTTGTTCGGGCATGTCCTATGAAGAGACTAATTGTTCACATTTATACACGAATGGGTATAAAAAGCGACTAGTCACTTTAAAAAAATATAAAAAAAAAAATTTGCACCAGCTGAGATTCGAACCGGGTTGCTCAGTTTGGGTAGGCGAACACTCTGGGCCGTATGAATAAAAACCAAGCAATTGATTTTTCGTAAAATTTCATACATTTTACTTCAATTTTGTTTGAATAAATTGAGTAAAAGGTGTGAAATTTTAAGAAAAAGCAATTGCTTCTTTTTATTCATACGGCCCTCTCTGTGTGTGACAACGCCGCACATGAAATTTCATTGACTAAGTGCGTACATGTCATTAAATCGTTAATAGTACCCGTTAGGGATGAGTTGAGGACTAATTGATCTCCAAGTATACCCATAAGGAATGAGTCGAGACTAATTGACCTCAATTAGTACCCGTATGAGACTAGTTGCGACTAATTAATGCCCAATTGTACCCGATTGAGAGGAATCTCGGAATACTCGCTTTAGAGATTAGTCGCACAACTTTTTGCAGGGTATGCATAAATATATTACATGGAAATGCTTAATTAGTGTTGAATTTTAAATTGCATTGTTCGAATTGTAATTGTTATTGTTCGTTTTATATAAATACATATGTACATATGCAAACAAACATTATATAATTTATAGTTTGCTCACTCTGATTAATATTCATAAAAAACCCGCTGGCAGCTCGTGCAAACTTCATATCGACGTTTTTAAAAAGGGAGGTTAACAGTTTGACTTTAAATGTATACTATCTTTACAAAAAAAAATAGCTCTATGCCGAGACAGACATCGTATTCGAGTGGTAAATAGAGATCCCAGATCGAAAAAAAAAAATGATTTTTGAATGTCGACTCTCGAATTTTTGAATCGATTTACGGATCGAAGCGGAACTAAAAAATCGATAAAACATCGAATACGAATGGCTCAATTAATCAATCTTCGATTTATTCCACTTAAAAACGGTATCTCTAATGGTAAAACGCAGAACAAAGGTTCGATGAGTGTTTGGCGCAACAGCTAGACTAAACAATTATATCGAATACCATACCAAATTAGTACACATATTGTCATTGGACGGGCATTTAAGTTAAAACCCTATATTTTATTATTGTCCTGAAAAAGTTTAAATGAATACAAAAGTGAAGCCCTCTCGGATTTCTTTAATTTTTTTTGGTCTGTATATATGTCGCCGAATCTCACTATGTCCAACATCCATGTAAAAAAAAAATAGTGTAATTGGATGAGAACTCGGTTGCTGGGCACAATTACATTGATTTGATTTTCTGTCAATTAGGGCTTTTAAATCCATCAACAATTTTTACCAACTACCTCTCCGCGTTTTTGGAACAAATGTCTTTCGGCCCTTTTGTGTGTAAATTCCTTTATTGTTGCAGCACCGGATTGATACTCATTTTGATGAAAATTCAATTAAAATTATCGCACCGCCAATTAAATTAATCCACCTGCCAATATTGAGGCTTTCACATGTGCACTTATGTATATTCACATACACACAAACAAACAAATGTTGGCTAGGAGACGCCAATAATTACACTGACATACATACATACATACATGTGACAGGCTGATGCAATAAATATGCCAACTTGTCAGTTTATGTTGCCTTTTGGTGGCTGCTGGATACTACAGGTGGTCCCTTTGGTATTTACGCACAATGTTGCAGCATATTGTAATGCAATTTCTATTGTTGTTGTTTTTGTTGCTACAAGTTTTTGTATGTATGTATACATATGTATGTGTATGTTTTGTTACGTGAATGTGTCGCAGGTTCACTGCATAACCGCTTTTGGAAAACAAAGAGGAGGAATTTACGTTTTTTAAGTTTACTGAGACAATTTGTTGCTATTGTAATTTTCTCCATTTGCTGGGTATATGCAGAAATGTTCTCTGTTGACTAACGTGTTCGCGTTTCGAATTGGAAATAATTGAAAACGTTTTCGAAATTTTGATGAAAATTTCTTTAACTTTAATTAGTTTTTGTGAATATTATGCACGCTTTGAAACTTTTATTTATGTGGTATCTGATATAGATCGACCCATATTTTAAATGAAAATTATTAACATATTGTTGAATTGAATCACCTTCACACATATGTGGTTTTGAACGTATTTTTTGCTAAAGAATTATTGCAAACATCAGATTCGAATAAATTAGCTTCAGTATTTACTAATTTATAAAAGATTTCGTATTTCTTTAAATAATCATTATAGGGGATGTGGGCCTTGTAATTGTCGGATTTTAAAAATTTTCAGCCATTTGGTATGTTTCGCCAAGACCGATAACTGTGCCATGTTTGAGAGTATGTGGTGTAGCGGTTACCAAGAGATACACATGTAAGCATTAGTGGGCGTGGCTACGCCTATTTTCCAAAAATTTTTAATATTCTTATTTTTCGTTTCAAAATTATTAAAATAAGAAAAAAAAATAAAAGAAATATATAAATTTTGATGAATAACCTTTAGTAGTCTGAAAAATACCGTTATATGAGAGGTAGGCGTGCGATTTCGCCCATTTTCCATACCATCCCGAGTCAGCTCTGAAAGTATTCAACTCGTAGCAGAGGAAGAGGGAGGCCCTCGCTTTGAGAAGGACTTGGCTTCACTTGGCATTACCCATTGGCGTTAGTTGGCACAGAAGAGAAACGACTGGCATGCTTTGTTGAAAATCGTTTAGGCGGTTGCAGGACCAAATAAGAATAAGAAGGTACCTTTTTCGCCATTTTCATATAATTTAAATAGTGCATAGTTTATAATAAAAGGAACTTGTACTAAAAATTTAAATTTTTATTCCCTAAATCATGCGGTTAAATGTGTTCATCTTTGGTCTGGCTCTACTTCAACCAACTATCCTATTCAGCAACTACCCGTGCTCATTTCCAAAATCGCCGGAAGCACTTTTATCCTTTTAACTGAATACCTTAAATGGAAGAAGGTATAAAATAAATTTTAACACTTTCACCCAAAATAAACAAAAGTGCTCTCTTTTTTTTGCACGCGTGTAGATGAGTCAACATATGTATATAAATACTGACATATATATGTATATGTATAGGTATGTATGGTAGGTACATACACACTTCTCTATGTACTGACTTCACTTTTGAATGATTCCCTGCAGCGGAAAGTACTAGTACAGAACTAGTGAATTTACCAGCTTTCGGGAGTCGAACACCGGTACTTCGCAAGTCTACCACCCATGCTTTCTACTGTCGCATTTAACATGGAGTTGTCCTAGGAGGTGATGTATTGCTATATTTTGGCACTTTTCCGTCCGATATTTGCGTGGTGGTCGCACGACAGAAATCGAACATGGATAAGTATTCAAAATTTATCACTTGTATTCAAATGATAAATAACAAATTCATTTATATAATAAGGGAGCACTATCATATTAAAACGACCAATAACCTTTAGAAGGTGCAATAAGTAACCAGTAGCTCGATTTTTTACTACCTGGATCATAATATGCTATTGGAACTAGTAATGTAACTAGTATGAAAGCGACAATTGCAACCGAGCCCGCTGCAGGGACACCTTGCAAGTGGATATGTACATATACTGAATGCACATGCACAAAGTCCTTTGCCACAAGTGTGTGGTCGCTGTTTGTTGCATCAAAAGCCTGGCTAAAGGCCTTACACGGTAGCGGCAACGCGTGACTTGACAACGTGACAACTCATTTGCTTTGTAGCATCCGCGACGTTCTAAAATGCCCACCTAAGTACTACGATATATTCATAAACACATACATATGTATGTATGTACATATGCATGTAAGTGATGATGATGGTAGATGCTGCAAGCGCAACATCATCCTTACCAACATTTCAACTTCTATCATTCACTCCATCATAAGTTTGTTGCTCATCAACGCAGTCGTTCTCATCACCATCTTCATCGCTGTTACCATGAGGCAAAAGCCAAGAGGTGAAGGGTGGTGCTCTGCGTAAGCTTTGCGTAAGCTTTTGTTTCCCCAAGTCAAAAACACATATACATATATACATACATAAATGCACACACGGAATGCACACGCTCATTTTCATCAACACATTCATACTTATACCCCTATGTATGTACGCACGTAAACAACAAGTGTGTAAGTTTTAATACAAAACTGTGGTTGTAGCAAGCAACTCCGTCATAACTTTTATTTGGCTCACCCTGGATTTTGAAAAGAGTGCAGCTACTAAGTTTTTTTTCCATTCTACTTGTTGGTTTTTACATTTCACTTTTCTTTGCTCACTCGCATTTTCTTATTTTCTTTTATTTCCATATTTTAGTCGTTTCGTGTCATAGTTAATTGCCTTCGCAGCTTTTGTTTTAGTGCCACTGTTGTCATTCGAGTATGCAGCTAGGCAGCCAAGAAGTCTGGCATTTTGTTTGGCAGCCGACGGCAGGAGTTTACAGCACTGTATAGAACTTCCGCATATTGTATGAAACGCCATTATGTGTTGGGGAATTGGATTTGTATGAATTTAAACACATGTTGGACCCGTGTGCATTACAGCATTACATATTTATGTATACACTGTGAACAATTTTGGCGTGCGTACTTATAGAGTAAAACATATCTAATAAGATGTTCTGTTAAGGTATAGACAGACGGCAACGGTGATCAGGATCAAAAGCGCAGTTCATCTGATTAAATTTGTGCCTATACAGGTGGCAATAATGCGGATTAATGAGAGGTCATGGGCTCGAATCCCAAGGCCAATAAATTTTTTTCTTTCCCTATAACTTTTATATTTTTATACCCGAGCGCTCTTGTGCACAAGGGTATTATAACTTTGTTCACATAACGGTTGTTTGTAACAGGCAAAACGAATCGAGATAGATATAGAAAAATGTATACATAAATGATCAGAATGAAGAGAGAAATCGATTAAGCGGTGACTGTNATTAAGCGGTGACTGTCTGTCCATCCGTCCGTCCGTCCGCCTGTGCACACGATAACTCGAGTAAAAATTGAGATACATATCTTAACGAAACTTTGTACCTGCACTTATCTCGACGAAAAATAAGAATACTATGAATATACTATATAAAATGGGCGCATGGTTATTCTGCTTGCACATGAAAGCAAAATGTTGAAAATTATTGAAATCGGACTACAATTGAGGCCGCCTTGCATATAACGGTAAATTTCAGAAATGCTTGAAACTTCAATATTGCCAAGTTTAAGGACGCTACTGTTTTTTGTCATTCCACACGCGCCGCCGCTGAGTTACGAAAACATAGGCGCGGCGGCGGTGGCGTTCGGCGCCTAAGGAATTTGGTACAAAATTTTCATGATGTATGCAAATTGAAATAGTTACATTGTTTGAAGGAACTACTATTCGTATAAATAACGCAATTTTAGCAAAAGAAAATTACATTTTTAAAGGAGGAATATGATCTCCTTTATTTGTTCCCAAATAAAAGCGTAACTCAGAAAAAACTTAGGAAACACGTTTTTTATTACAGTTAAATTAGGGTCGATCACTGGTAATCTGAAGATATATTTCCGCAGTAGTCAGTTTTTTGAAGTGAAACTTCTTAATCGAGTTCGGAGATGGTTGCGTTAAATATTTAACACCAAGCCATAAACTCTGTATCGTTCGTTCGATTTTTAAAAATGGGATGTCACATGAAAGGCCTTGTCCTTCGGGTGTACACCATAGCCTTAGTTCCATGAAAGGAGTTGCCACATGTTAGAAAATCGAATTCAAAATTTCTCTGCCGCAGAGGGTTGCGTAAAATATTTAACATCAAGTCATAAAATCTGTATCGTTCGTACGATTTTCAAAAATGAGGTGTCACATGAGAGGGCTTGACCTGTAGTATGGTTTTAGTCTTTTAAAGGGTTGCCATATATACTAAAATCAAATTCAAATTATTTATTAAGTTAAACGAATTATCCCAATATGGGTATCAAAAGAAATGGTTTTGAATAAGTTGTATTTTCTAGCTAAATGTAGGAGTGTTTCCACCTGTTTCAAAAGTAAAATTTAGTTAAATTATACAAAAGTCTTACGCTTAAAATACTATACAGTACGGAAAGAGCTTACAGAAACACAATTAAAATATTTTTGAGGTGCCTGAAGAGGGTGGCCACCTGTTTGAAACGTAAAACTCAAATTATTGAAGCAAATCTTATTATTATAGCTCCGTTATGTTTGCGATAAATATTTAACGCCACAAGATGAAGATGAAGATGAAGATGAAGCTGAAGATGAAGATGAAGATGAAGATGAAGATGAAGATGAAGATGAAGATGAAGATGAAGATGAAGAT
>NW_016163781.1:0-4172 GCF_001687245.7 Rhagoletis zephyria | reverse complement strand
TGAAGATGAAGATGAAGATGAAGATGAAGATGAAGATGAAGATGAAGATGAAGATGAAGATGAAGATGAAGATGAAGATGAAGATGAAGAATTTCCTCTATTAAGTTTCACTTCTTCCGCGCGTAGGGACTACACGCACTGAGTTTTTTTTTCAATATTAAAACAATACTACTTTTTCATATACTACAGATGCTTTCTATTTCCAGACAACCGGTCAGGTACCAGCATGATTTTTAATTTCTACCAAACTCAAATACATTGTTTGTTGGTCCAAATACTGAGACACGTATTTTTTCTTTTGGCTCGGAAAAATTTTTCGGTCGAATTAAACGCAATTTTGTTTTTCAGGCAAAAATCGATTATTTGAATTGACAGTGAGAATTTTTTTTTTAAATGTCCATAACTTTGTCAAAATTTAATAGATTCCAACAATGTTTTTAGTCAAAGGTCAGTAATTCTTGTCACTTCAAGATAGAATGATATAATTATTGATTTTCATTATTTAAAATGTTTTATTTAATTTCTCAAAAGGTGTATGTTTTTTTCTCTCAAAATTGTTTACCGGGAAAGAAATACTTAAACACAATCAACGCAAATCTCTAATAGCGAAGATTTTTTTTTGAGTTATGATTTTTTATAGAAAAAATACGTTTTTGTGGTAAATACTACAGTATTCTTATATTGTTTACAAGTACTACGTAGCTGTGCGAAAATTGCGGTAGCATTTTTAGGTGGTGGTCAAACCCTAGGAAGGTTTTGCTCCATCGTATCTCAATGTTTTCTACACGAGAGTTAAAGTTACTCCTTTTTGGTAAAAATTAGTGTTATTTTTCATTACATACGGTTATCCTTAGAAAACTGTGGCTATCTGTAAGCAATTTTTAAACAGTAGGTCAAAAAGGCTCGTTCTGGTAGGAGTTGATGGGTTAACCCTTCGTCAGGCGCAATATGGTGACTGTAAATTTCGGGCGCAATGTGCCTAACTGGCACACATTTAAAAAAAATACTAAACAAACAATTATATTGTTTGTACATCTGGGGAATACTGGCACGGCATTTAGGGGTATTGAAAAAGAAATAAATGTAAACATTTCCATACAAATCCATTTGTTTGACACAGATTTAGCAGCTACTACAAAAATCTTAAAATAAAGTTAAAAAACAAAAGGTAAAACATGCAACGTAAAGTAGTTTAGAAAAAATGCAAACATTCCATAAAGATTCATGATAACATTAGTATCCTCAAGGCTCTTCGGAATCTACCTTATGGTCAATAGCGCCGGCATTTCCAGCCGCGCCGACGTCGCCGCCGCCACCGATTATTTTTGAAGTTGACCACGCCGTAGCCACAAAGCCTGTCAGCGTAAACCTCTAGTTTGTATGTAAAAACGTACATATACGTTCATACATATGCTGATTGCAGTTAATGTGGATCTGTTTTTATTTTAGTAATCGATATACGTATGTATGTGCATATGTATGTACATATATGTATGTGCACATGAATACATAATACGCGAAAACTTTTTCGTCATATCAGATCTTACCCGTTCGTTCGATTTATCAAATTGAAGTGATATTTTTTCCAAAAGATTTTCCACCTGATAAAAATATTAAATTCAAATTATTTTCAAGTTAACCCGGCGAGAATGCGGCCGGGTGTGACATACCCATCGTATTACTTATATGAGTGAATTTTTTTTATCTAGTTTAGTTGCTTTGAGTAGCTGGAATGAAAGAGGTGCGGGAGTGAATTGTGGCCTGATCGCAGTGTTGCGGCGACTTGAGCTCGGGTTACACGCTTGCTAACCTCGCTTGGGTATGTAACACCCTACCACATAGCTGGCGTATACATACATTTCACGACAATTTCTAATACACATAGATGTTTTTTATGCGAATTTTTTAAACCATTTCTTCGCTGTAGCGATTTGGCTTTTTTGGGAGTTGTGATTGCTTTTTTCCCAGTTTAAAAGAGACAGAAAGAGTTACACGGATCGAATGCTTTTTCAAATACGGTGATTTCCCGTTTTAGTTTTGCTTATGTACGCATAAAAGAGTGAACGCTTTTTCTATCTAATGTTCACGTTGGCTTCATTACGACGTGAGTGGTAAGTAGGTCAAGGTGCAACGCAAAATAGCGCAGCTTTTTTTTAATAAAATTAAATTTAAAGTTTAACGCTTTGACATTTGAAAGGTAATTATAATTACTTTTCGGAATATTTTTGTATGTTTTATTTTTTTTTTTTTGTATTAAGTATATGAATTGATACGGTTTTTGTTTTTCAAAATGGAATTGAATGCTCAACATGGTTTAATCATCAGAATAAAAATCAACATCTTGTTATCTAGGCTTAATTTAGATTTGTGTCCCATAACCCATTGAAGGCTTGCTTGTTTTAGTTTCGCTTAAGAAATTTTGTTTTCTATATGCTTTTTCCAGGTAAGTCTTCTATCTTGTGTCATCCCAAGGTATTTGACACTATCTTTTTGTGGTATCTTTTTGCGCTGTTTATTTTTAGTAGTGGGCGAGTTTCTTTCTTCAAAGTAAATGTTGTCTGAGGACACTTGCTTTCGTTAAACTTTATCCTCCAACGATAACTTCTTTAAATATTCTTGTAGCTGGTAAGAAGCCTCTTTAGTGTCTGAACTATTGCTTAGGATAGCTGTGTCAAGCTCTTAAAAATTTACGTATAACAATAGAGAGTTATACCTTATTTTAAAAGCTTATAAATCTTCTTTTCAAAAGTGCTTGACGTTTGACGGATCAGTGTACACTTGATGTGGACAACTGACGGAACTATGCAAAAGACAGAGGGGATTTACGAAGTTCTTTGGTGTTGGCTCACACCGTCCAACATTGGCAGTGTCAAATAAAAATAAGTATAACTACACAACCTAAAATAATCAAATAATGATTACAGTTTACTGTCGAAAAAAATTTGGCAAGAACGACAGTGAAATTTCGCTTATTTCGAACAAGTCTGCAATGTGATGATAATCGTAAGGTAGGTGGCGTATACGTAACATTTCGTAAAAAATAATTTGGGCGCTTTTTATTTCATCAAAATTCGATGTTATGATATTAAAAAGTTTCTAATCAATTTTTTTTTAATATAGCTTAGTTCTGCCTTACTATTTGGTAAGTGCATTACGAATTTTATGATGGCAGTTGTCCTGAATAGTCTGACTAATTACAAGTTTTCATGTGCGTTAACTTAATTAGACAGTGGAGCAGGGTACTCATTCTTGCAGTATGTATGTATGTAATATACATATATTTATGTTTATGTCTATTCGCAATACAACTCATTGCATTGCAGTTCATTTCGTTTTTTCCAGCACTTCATTTCAAGTTGATGTGCTAGTTAGTAGCGCTCCTTAGGCAATAAAGACAACACACACACACACACACACATACAAAGTCATATACACCTTTTGCAACTAAATGCAATGCAAAAATGAGCATTCGGTTAGAACATTGAAGTTTTCAGTTGCATAATTGATGCTCGTATTTCTCTACCACCAATGCAACGTTATCTCTGTTCATATCTACAACATATGTATGTATGGATGTATGTATGTGTGTGTGTGTTCGTCCAAATCCTGCATTCGCCTTTTCTGTCATGTATTTTAATGTAATCTGAGCATCTGTTTGTAATTAGAGTGCAAGAATAAACAAAATTACTAGCGCATACGTGTGAATATTAGCCGGTTGCTTATGCCAGCTCTTCAGCGTTTGCTGTATTGCACAAAGACGAGTTAATTAGTACGTAGCGCATGCTAGTTGTAAAAGAGGTGAAGGTGAAATGGCGCGCAAAGCTCGAGCACTGTTAGTGGCTCTTAGTCTTTTATGCCGGAGCTTCGTTGACATTGCTGCGTTCATTTGCCATTTAGATCGCCTGGATGTATGCAATTTGAAACGTGTTTAGTCATACAAAATCACAAAAGCAAAAAAAAACTGTTAGCTGTGGAGGAAAGACAAATATATGAACTCGTAGTATGGAGTCTTTATAAATATGTGCGCACTCGCACAAATAGAAACTACTTTGCAGTTCATGTTTGGTCGGTAATTTTACCCTAGTAGCCTTGATTGGCGAAATATCCGGTGATGGCTAATTATATATACATAGTGGAGCAAGTATTCGATTGCCTACTAACTTCTTCAGTTT